>NW_017537008.1:0-1520 GCF_001853355.1 Bactrocera latifrons
TCTGTGAAGCCGGTTTTGTCATCTATTGGAACGTGCAGAATTGTACCGAATTCTCTCTGCATTACGGAACTCCAAATTTGAACTGCATAATTGTGCAATATASTCGGCGATCCTCATTCGATTTATTTCCAAATTTTGGCTATATTTTTTTCTTAAAATGTGCTTTAAATTTTTCTTTGAAATGTCGACATATTGAAACGATCCATAGGACTTTGCACTAAATACAGGTTGTCCATTCCTTTAGCCGATACACATCCTCAAACCATTACTGACCCACCACCGTGCTTAAGTGTTGCCCTAGTATGTTTTGGCAAGTAAGCTTTGTTGGGACGCCACCATACAAAACTTCAACCATCTGATCCCTGCAAGCTAAACTTGATATTGTGTGTGAAAATAACCTTGAAAAAGCAATAATAATACTGTTTTATGATTACTAAATGAAAATTATGCCATTTTAAATGCAATTTCACAAATTCTAGCCTTTTCTTTCTGTTTTTTTCGAATATGTACGCCTGCTTTACAACTGCTCTACCATGTAAAGCGAATATTCTAAGTGTGCGGCGAATTGTTTCGACTGAAACCTTCTCTTCTTTTCCACTTTCCAATATTTTTCTAACATTTTCCACTGAGGAAAATGGATTTTTTCAACAATTTTCAGTATAAATTTTCCTTTGGCTTGTGTTAGCTTCTTTCCTTGACCAGCTCTACTAATATTATTGATCCTATTTTCCTTTCCAAACTTTTTTATAATATCAAAGACAGTTGAATTACTCCTTTCCACAATCTCCGAAATATCTTTAATGGTTTTTCCTTCTTCCCGTAACTGGATAATTAGATTCCGAATTTCAGGACAAGTATAAGTACGCGAGGGCGTCATATTGTCGTGTTGCTTACTCACAGATTTACCGGTAACCACTAATAAACAGAAAAGAATATTCAGTGTTTGTTCTAGTGAAATTCCACAACGATTAGAAGTACCGTGACTTGTAGAAGGTTACTTCTTATAATTTTCCGGTTAGTTGTGTGGACATGTATCATTTTTAAGATGTTCACTATATGATTGGAGAGTGTCATCATTGGCAATGCACGCATCCAGTTAGATGTGTGAGTGACTGTAGTTTTGTAGGTGTAATTGACCTAATTAATATTCTACATTATTTTTTCTATACTGTAATCAGAACCACTATACAAATAATATATTCTAAACAAATGGCTATTATTATAACATACGAATAAGGAGGAAAAACATTTCTTTTAATTTGCCATAAAATAATTATGTAAGTTTCAAATTTTTCTAGAGTCATATTTTATTATATATTAATAATAATAGAGCATTCATTTTTTTAAACATAAGTATCATGTCTTAAAACTTTAATTAACTGTTAGGTAGGAACTAAACATACAAGTAGTTCGATGGGTAGGTAGAAAGTATAACTGAGGTCTAAAAAACCGCTGCAAGGCCTCTTTTGTAATTAACGCTTTAGTATTTTCACTAAAATTGCTTGATGAATACAGTATTG
>NW_017537008.1:3040-7024 GCF_001853355.1 Bactrocera latifrons
AAACTGAATGATCGGAATCAAATTCTTATATGGAAAATTTTCGCATTTGACGTGGTATCTTTACGAAATTTGACATGGATTATTGCTTACGGTATTTATATAATATCCGAAAAAAATTTTAAGATACAATACAATAGTTGGAGAAATTTTGAAGGTCAGATAACAAAACCAATACAAACAGAAAAATCAAAATCAAGTTTATATATGGGCAACTTTGGCTAAATATCATTACAAAATTTGACATGAATTACTTTTTTCATTAAATAGCAAATCAATTTTATCCGCAATGTAATATAGTTTGTAGGTGTAATTGACCTAATTAATATTCTACATTATTTTTTCTATATTGTAATCAGAATTATCCACTATACAAATAATATATTCTAAACAAATGGTTAATATTATAACTTAAGAATAAGGAGAAAAAAATATTTTTTTTGATCGCCGACTATATTGCACAATTATGCAGTTCAAATTTGGAGTTCCGTAATGCAGAGAGAATTCGGTACAATTCTGCACGTTCCAATAGACGACAAAACCGGCTTCACAGAGCAGAGGAGCAGGAACGCAACACCGCGGAACATTTAAATAGGCGTTTAAATCCGGAGTATAGAGCAGAGGAGCAGGAACGCAACACCGCGGAATATATAACTGGGCGTTTATATCCGGAGTATAGAGTAGCGGAGCAGGAGCGCGACACAATGGAACGTTCTGTACGACGCCAGAATCCAATAAACGGAGAAGAAGAAAGGCAGCGAGATGCAGCAATGAGGATAAGTCGTCGAGGAGATCCAATAAGAAGACGTCGTGAACAAATTTTAAAATCAAAAGAAGAGTGACACGCCAGCCTGCCTTTGCAACAACTTGCAAACGAGCAGGAATCAACGTTGGAAAAAGTACGATTGCATAGGTCGGATCCCGCAAATCGTCAGTTGGAGAGCGAAAGGCAAGCCAGGAGGAATATCAGAAGACGTCGTGAACTTTCTCCTGATGCACTGCTAGAAGAACAAGCACGTCAACATCGAGCTGTCAACATCTTTGATATGTACGCATTGTTAATAAAAAAAAGTCATGTGTAATTAAAGACAATTTAATATTTTACCAAAACAACGATTCGAAGCCCAAATCGGCGATTGCTCATACTTGGCTTATATACAATTGCCCTCATATACTGGGTACACCTGCCCAATCCTCAGATCTGTATGTTATTGAGCACGTATGGAAAGAAGTCAGTCGAAAAGAGTACCGAAGGCGGTATTCCAATGTTTCTGGGTTCAAAACGGCTATTTTGGAGGCTTGGAAAGCAATACTACCAGAATTTTATCAAAAACTTGTCGCCTCTATACCAAGGCGACTACAACCATTTTTATCTGTAAAACTATATGCTACGAAATATAAGTAAATAAAAATTTCTTCGGAGATTACATTGTTGTTAAATGTGAAAGTTTTCCATATAAGAACTTGATTCTGATCCGATGAACAATTTCTTCGCAGATTACATTGTTGCGCTAGAAGATAATCTATACCAAATTTGGTGAAGATACATAGTCAAATGTGAAAGTTTTCCATACAAGAACTTGATTCCGATCGTTCAGTTTATATGACAGCTATATGTTATAGTGGTCCGCTATTAGCCGCTTCGACAAATGAGCAGCTCCTTGAAGGGAAAATGACGTTTGCAAAATTTCAAAAGGATAACTTAAAAACTGAGGGACTAGTTCGTATATATACAGACGGACGGACGGACGGACAAACAGACAGACGGACATGGTTAAATCGACTCAGCTCAACATACTGATCATTTATATATATACTTTATAGGGTCTCCTTCTGGGTGTTACAAACATCGTGACAAACTTAAAGATTCTAAACAAAAACGAAAATTCTAATAAGAAGGCTGAAGCTAAAAGTGTAAAATACTATAATTGCGATGAATTTATACATATCGGAAAATTGTCAAAAAACTCACCGTAAACAAAATGTGAATTAGGTAATAAAGTGCATTCAAGGTATGATTCTCAGTGTAAATCCGAAGCTAAAATACGAAATACGTTTTGTGTAAACGATGAACTTTTTAAAGTTGACGCATTATTAAACGGTCAGAAATTAATAGCATTTATTGATACGTGCGCTCAGTGTAGCATTATTCGGAAATTGTTATGTGAAAAACTCAATTGCAAATAGACAGTTTTCGACAAGTGCTCGTATTGTTGACATTCTGCGCATCGTACATTTTCTTTCAATCCATAAGTGTATTGCAGATAAGTGCATCAAGTGTGAAAATTTGTTTAATTTGGCCCCCGGGCCACCCAACCTTGGGGAAAACAGGTTTGCATTGCTTGCCCCTGGATCCCAGCCAAAAAGAAAGAAACCCACCTACTCCAACCTCAACTTTCATGACCTCCGCAGGCCAAGAAAGAAAACCCGAAATACGTTCTCATTAATGCAACGGACTCAAACAAGCCAATTTCGAAGTATTCTTGCTTCGCTGTCCACAAAGCCTTAGAAGCTATTAGCAAAGAAATCATCTCAATTTCTGAGTTGCGTGCTGGTAATCTTCTGCTGCTGTTAAAAAATAACCAAATTGCCAAAAAGTTCATTTCAGCCAAAAAACTTCCTGGTGTGTGTGAAATTGAAGCGAAATACCATGACAACCTCAATAGCGTGAAGGGTACAATCTTTGCTCCCTGTCTCAACAATGTCAGCGAGAAAGAGATAATAGAACACACTTTTCCACACACAAAACATTCACCACTGTAGACCTTACTATCTGTTCCTCTAACATTGCACCTAAATTAACGACAAACACCCTTTCCCATCTGCATGGCAGTGATCAATACCCTATCCTTACAGCCCTTTCCACTCCTTTCACTTCTAAAAGCCCACAGAAGCCAAGGTTTATTATAGGAAAAGCTAACTGGGACATGTTTGGAACGACTGCTTCCAGACTTTGCGCGGACCGTGATTGCACTCCCAATATCAGCAAGGAAGTTGCCACAATTATAAAAATCATTCGCATATCAGCCCATCTGTCTATTCCACAAACCAATTCCAAAGTTCATGAAGAGATCGCGCCCCACTGGTCCTCTGAACTATCCCAATTACGAAACGAAAAAAGATTTCTTTGGACGGAGTATAAGCGAACAAGGTCAAATTGAAATTTAATGCTATACAAAAAGGCAAATGCGATCTTTAAGAAAAAACTCAAACAATCTAAAAGGGAGTGCTTAAACAAATTCTCCGAGTCCATTAACCATCAAACAAATCCAAAAGAAGTATGGTCCGATATTAAACGACTTTCTGGCACTAATCCTCAATCGCATATTACTTCAATTAATAGCGMACATGGCCCTATCGTTGACCACAAGCAAATAGCAAATCACTTCGCAAAGTACTGGTCCAATCACTCACTCGATTTAAATTTTCACCCTACTTTCTTTTCAGAGAAGAACAGTAGTTCCAAGAGTCCCCCTGCAAATTCTAGCATCACCGACTGCAAGATCAATAACATTGAATTCGAATCAACTCTATCTTCTTTAGGAGGGAGAACCCCCGGGGCTGACAGAATATCATACCTATGTTGCAACACTTACCCCCATGTATGAAGACAAGATTGTTAATGCTATATAACAACATCTTAAGCCAAGGTACGTTTCCTCAGGCTTGGAAGCACGCAGTTGTTGTCCAAATTCCAAAATCTGGCAACTACACTACAGAAACTTCAGGCTTTAGGCCTATTTCTTTACTGAATTGCCTGGGAAAACTACTCGAAAAAATTATAGCCAGACGTATTTCGTGGCATCCTTAACCAAAAATTCCATGAGCCCTCAGCAAAAGGCTTACATGGACGGGCAAAGCACCATTGATGCTTTGCTGCTCTTTGAAAATCATGCATCTTCAGCCTAAGCAAACAGAAACCACCTCACTGCACTGAGCATTGACTTCGAAAAGGCCTTCGATCGGGTTGGAGTCCACGTTGTACTA
>NW_017537008.1:7569-10930 GCF_001853355.1 Bactrocera latifrons
TCCAAAATCGCCCACCAAATTCGTCCTAGTGGAAGCCGGCTTACCCACAATCGAAGAGAGATTCGAACTGAACCTAATGAAACTTATACCTAAGCTTTTTACATGTTACACAGTATTCTTTACGAAACAGCAAGATCGGACCTCCAAAGGGAAATTAGCCCTGGACGCAAATCGACAATTTCACTGTGTATACAACTCGTTAGTAAGCTTGGAATCACCGTGCCATCACTACGGCAGAGAGAAGTACTTCCTACCTGGCAGATAAAACATACATCGTTCATTTTAAGCTTGGAGAAATTCAACAAAAGTCACACCAACCTCGCCATTTATTAACAACTCTTTGCTGAGTCTACAACTTCTCTTCTCCCTGATTGGACTCTAATCTTCACAGACGGATCCAAAACCGAGAAAAGTACATCATTCGCAGTTGTCGACGACAAAGGAGCAACAATTAAAGTTGGAATCCTGTCAAGCTACGCCTCCGTTTACACAGCAGAAGCCGCAGCGATCCTCAACGCTATCATTTTCGCTTCAAATTCCAAATTGAAAGCAATTATTTGTACAGATAGCAAATCCACTATATCAGCGGTCTAAAATATTATGAATAAATCTAACATCATTTCTTGCATCCGGAGCAAATTAGCTGAAAACAGCGCCAACATAAAACTAATGTGGATTCCAGGCCATACTGACATACGCGGGAATGAACTGGCAGATAAACGCGCTAAACTAGCGGCTAGTGAACTGCTCGTTACGTTTCAATTTCTTGAGAATAAAGACTTATATAAGATGGCACACCAACACCAACTTAAATCGCTAATGGAGAGTTGGAGACACATSCAGCACCAATACACTTTAAATAACCCAGATAGGAGCAAACCAACCTATCCACCAAACTGTCGATGTAACGATGTTAAATCATTTGTCCGCCTACGTATAGGGCACACAATAGCCACACATTCGTACTTCTTCAATCGGTCCAGTCCGGCTTACTGCCAACATTGCCCGGGGGCTTCACAAACAGTGCTCGACGAATGTCACCATTTCATAGGAATCAGGAGGACTATCTTCGATAACCAAACACATACAACACTTTTGAAAACTACGTCTCTCGAGAACGTTACAAAAATATCAAAATATCTGGATAAATGCGGTCTAAAACATTTAATATGACATCCTACCTAACTTAGATAAGAACTGTGTGTTTGTTTTACTTAAGCATGTATATAGATTTTATGAAGATTTTAAATATATAAAGCGTGGACAATAGAACTTAATTTTAGTCACCTTCAGATTCACCAGCGAGCCGAAGGTCCTGGCAGCCAGTGCTCCTTTTTTCGTGTAAAAAAATAAATGTATTATTTTTAATAATAATAAATGTATTATTTTTTTCTTCACATTTATAAATAAATAAATAATTGCAAATACATAAAGTGTGATATTCAAAATTGATATGTGGTGGTAGTAGTCGACCTTGTCTTTGGTAGACGATCAATTATTACCTAGTGACATATTATTAGGTAAAGAAAACTTTATAAATAACTAGCTGGCAATGGTTGCGCGAGGCTTCGCCACGCCCGTCAAAATATGCAAAATAAAAAAAATATTAATAAAATAAAAAATAAACTTAAATCTTTAGACTGTTCTTTAGTCCAACTTAATCTTTAACATTTACAACTGATTCCAACAAAGCAATTTAWCGGAATAGTTATATTTTTAATTTCAGTTATGCCTAAAGCTAAKTTAAATAAAAAAACTTAAGTAATCTCGTATATTTTTATTGTTCATCAGTAAGCAAAATATTTTTAGGAGATATCTCATTTTAACTATTTATTTGTTTTATGACAATTAAAGCGTTAATTTCAAAATTTCTCAGTTTTTATGAACTGGCTTGACTGCAAGAAAAGAATTCTTAAGTGAAAAGTTGCATAAAAACTAAAATTAAATTCTCTTTAAAATGAGGGAAAAAGCCTGAAACCGGTGCACCGGTATATTAAATTATTTCTCTGTAAACAATATTTAGAACTTTTTTCTCAGGAGATAAAATAAAAAGATTATTTTTATTAGTGACTCGCGACAAAACTACGTAAAGCTGGCCATGAGAGAAACAATTGATACTTAGGTCCAGTCCAGCGACTTCTAATGTTTGGCCTTGAGATTTKTTTATTGTCATAGCGAAACAAAGTTTTAAAGGAAATTGGAGCCGTTTCAACTGAAAAGGCAAGTCTGTCGGAATAATAATATTCTGGGTATTAATACAATATCTCCAGCGCCACATCCAGTTACAACCTTACACTCTATTAAATAATTTTTGAAAGATACTATGACCAAGCGGATGCCGTTACAAAATTTTGGAGGATTTAGGTTTCTTAACAAAATAACTGGTGGGCCTAGTTTAAGATTAAGTTTGTGCGGAGRTGCGCCAGACGGATTTAATGAATTAAGAAATTCCGTTGGAAAATTAACTATTTGTTCAGAATCGACAACTGTGTCGACGGAACTGTAAGTCTTATTAGGGCCGTCAAATTTGCATTGAACCATTTCATTAATTACATAACATTCGTCATTTGTTGGGGTTAAAATAGCTCTCTCCTTAAACCAATCCAATGTTTTCCCACTTACATTTGCAATATCTGGATAGACCTTTTCTATAAGTTCTTCAAGGTTTTAAAGACTTTGATTTATGTCTACTTTAGAGTTTTAGTCTGTCATTTGCCCATGACCAATTTGCAGTAGTCTCTTACCGAAAATTTCATTTTCTAGACCTGGGGTCAGCCTCATGTTCTTTTTTAATTGCATATTATAGATATGTTTCCACAACTTTGATCTTTTCAAGCACGCATTTACCTCATCTGCCCTTGTTCCCCTAGGAACCACGGGCAAAATTTGACGAAAGTCTCCAGAAAATAGTACTGTGCATCTACCCAGTGGTGAAACTTTGTTGCGTAGGTCTTGCAATGTTTTATCTAAAGCCTCTACTCCTGATTTGTGTGCCATTGTARCTTCATCCCAAACTATAAGCGAGCAGTCTTGCCTAACCTTAGCAGTACTGCTTTGTTTAGGAATGTTGCAAATTTTGCGGAATTTTAAACATTGAATGAGCAGTTCTTCCTCCATCGAGAAGAGTTGCTGCTATCCCTGAGGATGCAACAGCTAACGCGATTTTCCCTAAAGACCGAACTTTTGCCAAGAGTAAATTAATAAAACAGTCGTCGCACTCGCGCGACGCTATGAACGCTTTGAAGTTGTAGATAATTTCATCTATCTTGGAACCAGCGTAATCACCACCAACAATGTCAGCCTAGAAATCCAACGCAGGATAACTCTTGTCAACAGGTGCTACTTCGGACTGAGTAGGCAA
>NW_017537008.1:11415-13065 GCF_001853355.1 Bactrocera latifrons
GCTTATCTTCATTACGTCTAACAATTTCAAGTAGTTGATGTTGATCATATGATTTTTCTCTCTCGTATAGTCTATTATTGACAGTGTTAACGTCTGTTATCAGTGCAAGGAAAAAATCGGTAACTGTTTTACCGCAAAGAGAAATTAAAATTTTGTTAAGGTCACACAAAGCCTCATCAAAAATTAATTGATTGTAACCTAAATTATGATTACCAGCTTCTTGTTTTTTTCTTTGCAATATGTCTTCTGACATACTTTCTTTAAATTTATTCCAGAGTTCAACAGAATCCGAAACTTGACAAAAAGACAAAATTATAGCCAATAAATATCGCGTCGAAACCGATGAAGTACTAATTTCTGCTTCCAGTAGCGTTTGTTCCCAAAGTGAATCATCTTCCAACAACCCCAAAGCTTTGCAGCCTGCTTGATAGGAACTAAACGCCCTGCCTTGAACAGTTTTCAAAAATTGGAAAGAAGTTGGGCCTTCGACTTTATGTAAAAGCATTCACTATTATTGGGATGAACAACATAAATTCTTGACAAGGCGTCTCCTTTTTTTTAAGTTTTCCTAACCCTCAACACGAGATCCTATTTTCCTACGTTGGAATTTTTTTGTAGATCCATTCCACGTGTAATAAGCAGGAACTTTGTCGTAGGTTATAGTTTTGGCGAAATCATCATTTGCACATAACTTAAAAAAAGCCGTTAAAGTCGTATCTGTTGGATTATTAACAATGTCACGCACGTTATTTTCGTTGAAATATATACTTTGGCCGTTTTCTAAATGAACTGATAGATGAGTAATAGTAGGATAGCGATCATGGATATCAAAAGAGAAAATTCTCCACAGAGCTTCCGACGTGCATATGTATCTTCCAGACTGAAATTCTTGAATTTCATCTTTCGAATTTATTGTAAAGTTGCTTGGTCGCTACCCTWATTTATGTATTTACATACGTATTTAATATATTTTATAGAACTGCAGAGCTCGACATTGATATGGGCATTAAAAGCATTTAATAACACAGGGTTATATGGTACCACCCAGCTATTATCAACAGTGTAGTTGCGCAACGATGCTGTTTGACCTCCTTCTGCTGGGGATAAACGGCGATATTTTGGATATCCATCATCCCCACAGGATGTGGTATCTTGAAAAGCTTTTTTTATACAGCGGTTCTCTTTCATACATGGAGCGTTAGGGTTTAAAGCACCGCATGGTCCATGTCTCATGTGCTTCACTACACAATCGTGCAAAATTGGATCGCATTGCTTATTCGGTAATTCGGCGGAAATAACACTATCAACTTGATTTGCTGTTATCTTATTTTTTAACCAAAGCAATAGATGCACATGTKGAAGTCCACGCTTTTGCCATTCCACAGTATACATATGGCACTGAGGCKGGCCAAATATATGAGCTTTGCTAATTAATTTTAACGGCTTTTTAATATTTAAGTTAAAAACTCTATTGATAATATCATAGCGCTGTTGAACAACAGTGTTTGAATCTAAATTGGTTTTAATTTCTTCCCAGTTAGGGTTGCATGTAATTGTTATGAACAAATCAGGCTTCCCATAATTCCTGACATAAGTCATAGCATCTTGCGTTTTTTCATGATGATATCTAGGGCCACCTGTGAATGTTGC
>NW_017537008.1:13430-14617 GCF_001853355.1 Bactrocera latifrons
AGCAACTTCACTGGTACATGGTGCATTGTATCGACCAGGATGACTTCCGACAGGCACTTTATTTGCATGAATAATTACTTGGAAATCTGGAGTATTTGGTGGAATACTTTCCAATGCAGTTTTAAATTACGGAATATACGCGTTATGTTCATGCAACATGTCTTGCAAAACCCTTACAACTCCCTTGTCAACTACTTGCACAGCTCTACTACATCTTACGGACGCTTGTGCTTCAGAATCTGAAATAAAATAAATCTGAAGGAATTGATGCCCTTGGTCTGATTCCGGAAACAAACTAGCTTCTAAGTGGTAAACTTGCCCTTGTATCTTAAACGTAGGCATGTAACCACGCTCGACAATTTGATTACTTCGAAATGAAGTAAATTGGAATGCATTGTTGTAGTTCCGTATATTTTGCAAAAAATGAGTTGATTTTGGATGATTATCTGTTAATAAGGACTTTAGTGGTCCGGGTGGAGGAGGGATTTCTTCTAAATAGACTTTTCCACCAAGGCAGCACATGCCAACTGATTCACCTKGATATCTTTTGGCAGAACAAAAACTACAAAGAATTGACATATTTCCAACTGAAATATATTGGTCATTTGCATATTCAATCGCAGCATCGTAGCGCATACCCSAAAGCTTTTTTTCACGCCACAAATGTTGGCTGGCTTCAAACCGGCGCACATGGTTTCTAACCCTATTTTGAATCAGGCGCGCCTCGCGCTGACTTTCTGTTTCAATAGTACGTGCATTGCGCTGTCTCTTCGCACGTACAGATAGTACGTCGTTATCAGTACGACGTCGGGGCATGCTTTTAATTAAATTTTTAGATTTAGTAGTCGCTATTTATTCAAAAACTCTCGCAATTTTGAGAAAACACGAAAAGCGCTCAGTTCTATTCGCTTGCTAATTCGAGAATGATTAATAATTTCCARCAGCTGACCACATGTTACAAATATGCCACTCATGCAGAGAACTTAAAACGGCTAACAGAACTTATAAGATTGTGATAGGGAATTCACCATTCTCGCTGCTATTTAGCAGAATTGAGCACGTTCTCTGGCAGAAATATATGTACAACCAGAGAACTTAAACCATGGAGAAGGTGCAGGTTCGATGTCGAACATTTTATAAAATTGTTATAGGGAATTCACCTCACAACCACAGAATTCACGCTGCGA
>NW_017537008.1:20807-22330 GCF_001853355.1 Bactrocera latifrons
TGCATGTATGTAAACGTATAGAATTATATGCAAAAGGCTAACATACGTCTGCAATAGAAATGTATATTTCTGAGCATAATTTTCATTGAATGCTCAGCTCTSTTCACGCTCCACTGTYAAGATTTCTCCTTCTTAGCTAGCTGTGGTKAAACGCACTCATCGCATTTTGTTAGCTTTTGACAGTTTACACGCCTGYCCGTTGTTGGACCTTCTCTATAAATACACGTTCTCTGATAAATGTATGTATGCATGCTCCTTATGATACTCCCAACAACAGCATTGTGATATTTCCATGCTTCAATTCTTGCTTTCGCAATGTATGGAAATATGTATGGTTTTGCGTTTTGCCGTTGGCAATTCAATATTGACATGTAAACATAATTATAATGTGAGTATAATTTTGTATGAATGCATGCATAGTAATATTTATAGTCTATTTAGATTTGCATATTTAATAACTTTATTTGATTTTTAGATAATATACTCTAATATACTAATAGATATTTTTTGTATTATGTTTCTTACTAATAGAATGTAAGTATATGCATGTGCGCGTTCAGAAATTCAAATAATGATGCCATCATTTATCAATATATTACATGTACATATATACTTATATGTACATACAAATTAATTCCCGCGACGAGGGAATTATAAAAAAAATATATAATTTACATCCGCGAACGCGCGGATAAAATAAAACACGTATGGTTCGTGTGGATTGCCAGATACAAATCAATCTTTATTTCTKATTTACTAATATATATACATTTTTGAGTTATTTACTTAAAGTTAAAGCTAAAGCTGAAGTGTAAGCATCAGATTGATTGAATCCAGAACAAAGAGTTAATTACAATATTAGCTGTGACAGCRAATYCCAGCAGAACGTTAAGCGTTCTGTTTTCTTTACGATTGTTATTGTTATGCCTTCTTGTGAGGGCGAGCGATATTGTTTTGATCATAATGGATTATTGGATTGAGAACGAAAAAAGCATATTGAATTCTTAAATAATCAAAAACGTTAATTAAGAGTTTAAAGTGTAGTTGCAAAATGCAAAGATTCAATTTTATTTACAGTCATGGTAAGGTTTCTATTCGGAGGCTATCGTTAACTTACATACATATATTTGTATACACTTCCGAACAAATAATGCACAAGCATACAAACATACATATGCGTACACATGTGAATATTTCACCAACAAAAAATTGAAACATTGTTCTACAAAATCAACACCTGGCAGCCGAATTGGCGAAGCCTAAACGTAGTAGTTTACAACAAAAACGATTTCATTCATAAACGCAGGCGCAAATTCTACAGGCGACCTCGCTTCATTCATAAAAACAGACGCCGTAACATCACCCCGAGCATGCCTTTACCAACAAGCGTCTTTTCGCGACGATGGCAAAAGCTAAAAATCATAAATTGAACAATTTCTGGTGTTTGTTCTAAGAAAGAAGTGAGAAAAGTGGCTTTCGTAGCTGTTGTCGATTTACAATATTTGTCAATTCTAAAATATTTT
>NW_017537008.1:22977-33334 GCF_001853355.1 Bactrocera latifrons
ATTTCTCTTTATTCATTCTCGCATGAATTCAGTTGTTGYACATATATTTCTGCCAGAGAACGTGCTCAATTCTGCTAAATAGCAGCGAGAATGGTGAATTCCCTATCACAATCTTATAAGTTCTGTTAGCCGCCCAATCGAACATCATACAGAATTCAATTTGCACCTTCTCTATGTTTTAAGTTCTCTGGTAGAGAGCATTAACACTGCTCAAACATATCCTACTCCAAACGCCAACAACGACTTAAACACTTCAGCAACCTCTTTTTACGCTCTAAAACTAAATTACGTCCCAGTAAAAGGTAACACAATAAATCTAGTAAACTCTCAATCTATCCCATTTGTTTCTCTCAACTCTTCTTCCCACAGCACTCTTAACAGCTTTGCTAATAATTCGACACCTCAAGCTACTAACTCCACTCATTTATTTATCAGCGAACTGCAATCTCACCACACTTCCAACACTTTTATCAACAACTCACAAACCAACTCATTAATTACTCAACAATACAGTCACCCAGACCATGATCAGATTATGCCAACTTTCGACGATGAAGAAATCAAATCCATTCTTCTTTGTTATATTCGCTCTATGTTCAATATACTTCAATGGAACATAAAGGTCTTCTACAACAACTACACTGAATTTGAAGTTCTCATTAAAGATATCTCACCACACTTCATTGCCTTACAAGAAACCCATCTTGCTGTAAATAAAAACGCTTTTGTACCAAATAAGTATGTTAGCTATTTCTTCAATTTACCTCAGAATTGAACAACAAACAAGGTATTGCTGTTTTAGTAAGAAAAGACATTCCACATAAATTCCTCGAAATCCATTCAAATATAGCTTCTTTAGCCATTCAGATATCCAGAGAATTTAAATTTACTATTATTTGCTTGTATATTCCCCCACAACAAAATTTCACGCTTACTGAGCTTCAGCGAATTCTCTCCTCAGTACCAAAGCCCGTAATCCTGGTTGGAGATATGAATTCGTGGTCCCCATTATGGGGCTCCCCCCGAACGAACCAAAGAGGATTTATTCTGGAAGACTTAGTTCTTACAGAGAATCTTACCGTATTGAACGATGGTGCCTCGACCCATTTTTCAAGTCATAATTCTTTTACGCACATCGTCCTATATATTTGCTCTACCAATATAGCTCCAAAAGTGAATAGCCGAACTCTTGATAGTTTGTGTGGTAGTGACCACTACCCAATAGTAACTGAAATTGTAAACGTCATCTTTTGCAAAGGCCTTTCCTAAAGCAAAGTTCCTGACAGGTAAAGCAGACTGGTCTAAGTACATGCAAAAGGCAATTCTGTTCTGCKATCAAATCCCTGTATCTCAAAATGTCAATAAAGAGGCGGCTAATATCACCAAAATATTAAGGTCTGCAATACACCTTTCAATTCCGCAAACTATTTCTAAACCCCATAAAAAAGTAGTGCCTTACTGGTCAAAGGAGTTGGAGAGCTTAGGGAATTTAAAACAGCATAACTGGAGACAATACAAACGTTCCAGAACAGAAGCCAACCTGATTTTATACAAGAAAACAAATGTTTTTTTTCGTAAGAAAACTAAAGAAGCAAAACGAATGTGCTTCGGGAAACTTACCACTGAAAATAATCCCAGTTCTAATCCTAAAAAGATTTGGTCGGACATTAAAATGCTAACTGGCTCAACTTCCCAAGTCAATATAAATTTTGTTAATAGCCCAACTGGTCCAATATTCGATCCCAAGGCGATAACTGAACAGTTTGCCTCCACTTGGTCTGCGTATTCTAACGACGGGAACTTTAGTTTTTTTTTTTTTAGTTTTTATAGATACAAAAATATGAAACTTTGAGTCGCAGCTCCAATCAGCTTAACTCACCAGCTAAAATAATAGAATCAGAAATCACTTATCTAGAATTCGAAAATACAATATCTCTCTGTCAGGTAAAACTCCTGGCGGAGATAGAATTTCACACGATATGCTAAAAAACTTGCCTCCACCGCTTAAATTACGATTAATCAATCTGTACAATCAAATATTAACGGACGGAATTTATCCACAAAACTGGAAAATTGCAACAATTGTTCCYATACTAAAGTCTACTAACCCGTCCTCAGAAGTTCTAAATTATAGACCTATTTCACTTAGTTTCGTCTCATATGGTTTGTCTTCCCGCAATCACATCTCTACACTCAGTCCAGATTTTGAAAAGGCTTTTGATCGTGTTGGAGCTCACATGGTTCTACGTCAATTAGAAGAATGGAAATTTGGTAATAAAATATACCACTTTATCAAGTCTTTTCTCACTAACCGTAAATTCAAAGTAAAATTAAACAATGTTTTTTTCCAGTTTACATAACCAACAAAATGGTATCCCATAAGGATCCAAACTTTCCGTAATGCTATTTG
Source organism: Bactrocera latifrons (assembly GCF_001853355.1). NCBI lineage: Eukaryota > Metazoa > Arthropoda > Insecta > Diptera > Tephritidae > Bactrocera > Bactrocera latifrons. Next base: position 25,388 of record NW_017537008.1, read on the forward strand.
CTATCGCTTTAATGAATTAAGCCACATAATTAGCAGACATAAGAACATGGTATGTAACAGTGTGGTTCATCTAATTTCGGTGCCTTTACTACAGACATGTGACCAAGACGTTCGTATTCTTCCATGAACGAGACGTATTGGGAATAAGTGTCTGGCGAATTCGACAGACGGCGTTCGATTGCAAGGAATCGGCGACGAACAATGTCGAATGAGGCTCAAAGTGCTGCCGGATTGTCTTTAAATGGCGACCTCACAATAATGCGTCCAATTGCATCTTGATGTATTGTGGCTATAACATGACGTTCACAAATGCGATGATCAGCTGAAAAACATTTGGGTTTCCTGTCGACAGTTTCGAGCTCCCAAAGGTGTTGCATGTTTGCGTCGATAGAGTCTTCGCCAAATAGCAAACATGACTTTGACGGCGTATAGTGCTTAGACTGGTATCTTCCAGAAACCAATCAGCCAAATAATGTTTTTTGCGATGTAGTTAAATTCGGGCCTTTGATCGTGTTGGAGCTAATAACTAATAAAGCGAGGTAATAACTGCTGCTAGCAGCAGAGCTCTCAGAATACATGCGTTGACAGAATAGCAGCAATGATGCAGCGACCAAGCGGGCCACACTTTCAGGTGCCGGCAGAGCTATGAACGTTCAGCTGAGCACAGCAGTAAAGGCGCTGAGCTATGCTGAGTATGCGATGATCTGCTAACAAAAGCAGCGAATGCAACTCCGTTAATCAAATGTTCCAAACGGTGATGTAAATGGGTAGACGTATGTATGATGATAAACTAATTTGTTTTTATTACTGCACTAAACTATTTATTCGACGTGCATATGTATTTTTCCACGTAGTTGATGCAACTATTGTTCAGGAACCACCATTCGGTTTTTCAAGGTTTTCATACTTTGCACAAGAAAGTAAATTTATTTTACACTGCCCCCCGTTGGGCGCCAAAATGTTGGAGCAAGAAGCGTTTTTCTTGCTTTATTCTATGATTAAAGTATACGGGGTTGTAAAATAAATGAAAGTGCAGTCTGCTGTTCTTCACGGTTTCTTTATTTCTTCATATGTATATACATAATTACTCTTTAGAAGATTTCAGCATTGACATGAGTAGAGAAAATTACGAGTACAATATGTGTATGTATACATGTGTGTATAAATGTAAGTAATGTAAATTGAGTTATTAACAAGCAATGAGATAAAAGAGATTTATAAAAACAATGTACTACTTTTATCCGGAGCACGGGTCACTGTCATTAGGGTGACCCAAAACATGATGAAGTGCAACAATATATCCTACTTCTCACAATAAAATTATTGGTTTTACATATTTCCTATTATTTTCATTCAACGTGGTGGCCGATGTGCAGTGACAGAGAAAGTCGCGCATCACAAATAAACATGATGCTTCTTGCTACATCGTGACAAAAAGTATCCCGTAAATTAAATGCAAAATATTTAATTGTTCATCAGCATTTATCTTGTCGCCTTCAAAGTAATTTACAAGAGATGTAACACACTTATGATAACTCTTTTTCCAGTCCTTGAAACACTTTTCATAAGCATTTTTTGGGATGGTTTACAGCTGCTTCAGCGAATTCTTTTTTATCTCTTCGATCGACTAAAACCGGGTCCACGGAGTGGTAATTTTAGTTTAAGGAACAAAAAATATCACACGGAGACAAATCTGGTGGATACGGTGGTTGATCGATGGAATTCATTGCGTTTTTAGCTCAAAACTCGGCCACAAATGCCTTAATATGGTCTAGTACGAGGTGTGTTCAAAAATTATCGCGAATTTTGTGTTTTTTTTCAATAATTATTTATTTATTCATAAATATCTATTTTGTGTCCTTCAAAGTAATCCCCATGAGATATTATACACTTGTGCCAACGGTTTTTCCAATCTTCGAAGCACTTCATTTCATTCATTTTTTTTTTTATCTTCTTCAGCTCCTCCTTCGATGCCGTCTTTATCTCGTCATGAGAAGCGTAACGTCGTCCATTCATGGGCCTCTTCAATTCAGGGAACAAGGAAAAGTCACAGGGGGCCAGATCTGGGGAATACGGTGGCTGCGDCATCATTAGTGTGTTGTTTTTGGCCAAAAAGTCGCGCACAAGCAACGATGTGTGACCACGGCCGTTATCGTGGTGCAAAAGCCAACTTTTGTCACATCTTCGCGGCCTTCTGAGAACATTTTGTACCACCGATAAACGTTGCTTCGGTCCAAGGTAGCTTCTCCGTATGCCACAGTCAACATTCTGAATGCATCCGCGCACTTAATTTCGTTTTTCACACAAAATTTGATACAGGTTCTTTGATCCATTTTTTTTTTGAATAGGTAAAAATCGAAGACGATCTAAAACACGTGAAAGCAAAGCAGCTGTCAACAATTAAATGAACATTCAAAATGGCAGAGCTTATCGGCATAAGTGAGAGACATGAGTACCAGCATAAAGCCATAAAAAATTCGAAATTCGAAAATACGTAACCCGCGAAAATTCAAAATTCGCGATACTTTTTGAACACACCTCGTATAACTCTTTAATGACCGTCCGTCTCTCCCGAGAAAATTCATGATGCACCAAAGCGCGAATATAGAAAAAAAAAAAAAACAATGATCCACACCTTGATTCTTGAGCGGTGTTGGAACGTTTTTGTTTTTTAGTTTCGACTTTATACATACTTTATACTCTTGCAACCAGTTGATACAGTAGGTTCCTTAGTACAAAAAAAAAATCGAGTTCGTAGATTTTAGTAATCGGATGTAAAGTGAAATTACTAAGCGCTCAGTAAAGATATAAAGTTGTAATTTGGTACAAAGGATAAAAGTAGCAAGGGGTCCTCTAACAAGTTAACGTACATATCTCCCAAATCACTTAATTCTACTCTAGAATTTTGAAAAATTAGATTTTTTTTCAGATATTTAAAGTTTAGACCAAAAGATTTTTAAAAATTAAAATAATTTTATTTATTTACAGTTACTTTAGTGACGCAGTACCTAGCGCACTAATAATTGACTTACACTGCCTGAAATTTGATTCACGTTTTAAACGCGTTTTTCTCGAAACTACTGTTTTCCACACGGTACCGGCATTATTTCAAGTTCTATACAACCGATTTACTTGAAATTTTGTGAGAACCTTCTTCATATCCTTTATCGTTCCTACCAGCATCGTGTCAAAATTTTTGTTTTTAATATTTTAAAGAAATTCAAGAATTTCTAAAAAACAGCGTAAAAAATGTTTTATATTTTCAGGCAGTCGCGATTAAAAAAAAAAAGTTCGTGCTCCTGAGGTAAGGACTATAACAGCATCCTTACTGATTAAGAATTTCTTTTGAGTTTTTTTTTTTCAGACCACCAGGAGAGTCAGGAGCAATGTCACCAGGATGCGGTATTTTTTTACACCTTGTTTTTACACCTGTCTCTTTGTCAAAAAAAAAAAAATAATAATAATCAAAACAACTAGTTTTTGTATAAACATATACCAATTCTCAAAACTACACGATAAGCAAAATATTACCCATGGTATTTTATAAATGGTACAGCCTCCGAAAATATCTCACTCACCTTCAACCGGTTGTCAGCGTGTACCAGCTCGTGAAACTTTATCAAGTTTATTTCCATAGTAACATGTGTACATATGCATTGGAAAATTATTTTGGATAATGTTCTGAACAGTTCTTAGCAGCTACAATTGTAGGTGAATATTTATTTGCGTTATCGTCAATATACTTTTACAAATTTAGTCTAAAGCATGATTGGTGGGTTAAAAGGGAGTCACGTACATGCCCTGCATTCCCCATTTTTGTAATTTTTTTTAAGGTGGGATATTAAAGATAGATGCCCTGTGACCCCTACAATGTTGCTTAGCTCCCCTTTGTATAAAAGTAGGAGGTTTTGATCTGTCCACTATCAACACTACCCCTAAGTTACTTCGTGGTGTGCCCCGCGTGCCCCGCGTGGCTTGTGTTTCTAGAATTCAGGTACAGAAAAAGCCTACTTTTCTGCCCGTTTCACCCATTGATTTGTCAGAGAATATGTAGAACTCTCCATTAGAACTGTCAACCACCGAACCGTTGGTCCAAGATTTTCTTTTGGGGATTGAAGACGATGTGTTTAGTTCCTCTTGCGTCTCAATTACTTGGTCCCACTTTCAGCTTAAGTTCATTAACAAGGTCGAGTATGATGAATACCAGCAAAAAATTCCGTTGTACTTATTCCAGTCCGCAGGACAATATGTTTATATTAGATGGATGACAATCGCATAAAGCCGATTAACCATGTAGGGTAGTAAAACACTGATATATTTCACCGACTTCGGGATTGAAATGGTTCTAACCCATATCTGGCAACCCTTTTCGTGTTCAACTGTGCAATTTCGTGCTCTTGCAAATTTGTATAATTTATATTTAAGACTTTGTGGAGAACATATCTGGATTAAGTGATCTGTTAGAGATAAGTATTACTGTTATATTGTACTATTAAAGCAATTGAAATTTAATTTAATTGTGTATTGGCTAATTTTAATATATTCCGCCGACTCTTTTTCTACACTTTTAAATTGTGCAATTGTCAGTGTTAATTTATATTACATACTTAAATTTCGTTTTTCATCTTTTTTCTTCGCTGTTTTCTAGTTTCTTACTTATCGTGTACTACAATGAATCTCAAACTGCTCGCTACATTGATTGTTACTTTTGATAACCAATTATTTGTATTGCATTTATTCGTTATAAATACTTTTTTCACTGCTCTTTTTATTCTTATTATATAAATTTTTCCCGAAAATCCGAAAATTTAATTTTTTTTCACCGAAGTTTTTTTTTCACTTCACAGTTGCATTTCTTTTAGTAACTATGTGTCCAGTTTGTATGGAAGCTATATGCTATAGTTATCCGAYCTGAACAATTTTTTCGGAGATTATGTTATTACCTTAAGCAGTAATCCAAATTTCGTGAAGATGCAAGCCCTTGATTCCTATCGTTCGGTTTGTATGGCAACTATATGCTATAGTTAACCGAACTGAAAAATTTCTTTCGATATTCCATTATTTCTATGAACAATAACTCATGAGGAAGTTTCCCATGCAAGCATTTGATACCGATCATTCAGTTTATATAGCAGCTATATGCTATAGTTAACCGATCAAAACAATTTCTTCGGAGATTACAGTGATGCCTTAGAAAATAATCTGTACCAAATTTTGTGAATATATCCTGTCAAATACAGAAGTTTTCCATACCAGCACTAGATTCCGATCGTTCAGTTTGTATGGCAGCTATATGCTATAGTAAGGCGATCTGAACAATTTCTTCGTGTATAACATTACTATCTTAGAAAATAACCTAGGCTAACTTTTGTGAAGATACATTGTCAAATGTGAAAGTTTTCCAAACAAGACCTTAATTCCGCTCGATCTTTTCTATAGTGGTCCGATATCGGCAGTCCCGAAAAATAAGCAGCTTCTTGAATAAAACATGACATATCAAATATATACAGACAGCTGGAGGGACAGACGGACGGGCAGACAGCCAGACGGACAAGGCTAAATCGACTCAGCTCAACATCTTCTTCTTGATTTGCGTAGTTACCGCTTACGCGATTATAGCCGAGTTAACAACCGCGCGCCAGTCGTTCCTTCTTTTCGCTACGTGGCGCCCATTAGATACTCCAAGTGAAGGAGCCTTCTCCATCATCCAATGTCATCGTATATCTCCTACAGCTCATCGTTCCATCGAATGCGATATTCGCCGTGGCCAACGCGCAAGGGACTATAAATCTTTCGCAGAACTTTCTCTCGAACACTCGCAAAGACGAGTCATCCGTTGTTGACATCGTCCAAGCCTCTGCACCATATAGCAGGACGGGAATTATGAATGACTTATAAGTTTGGTTTTTGTTTGTCGAGAGAGGACTTTGCTTCTCAATTGCCTACTCAGTCCGAAGTTGGTTACGCTGGTTCCAAGATAGACGAAACTATCTACAACTTCAAAGCTTTGTTTGTCAACAGTGACGTGAGTGCCAAGTCGCGACTGCGACGCCTGTTTGTTTGATGACAGGAGGTATTTCGTCTTGCCCTCGCTCGCTGCCAGACTCAGTTGTGTTGCTTCCTTGTGCAGTCTGGAGAAAGCAGAACTAACGGCGCGGGTGTTGAGGCCGATGATATCAATATCATCTGCATACGCTCAGCTCAACATAGTGATCATTTATATAAATAATTTATGGAGTCTCCGACGCTTCCTTCTGGGTGTCACGAAGTACAAATTTAATATGCCCTGTTCAGGGTATAATAAAGCCAAGAAAACTGGATCATTGACTTAGTGGGTCAAAATATCCAGTAATAATACTAGAAATCGAGTATTATTATATATGTATATACTAGGGTGGGTCGAGTCCGGACTTTTTTCGATTCGGGATTTCTAATAGTGCGGAGAAGTTGCCGTAGTGCTTCCTGATTCCAATCCAACTTTTTTTTTGTTTTGAGATCGGATGGCATCTTCAACCCCAACTCCGGCCTTGAAATTTCGGAAATTCGCTAAAAATCGTGAAATTGTCTACCTAGCGCCTCAAATACGCATCTCATGGCAAAATGTATAAAACAAAAGTTATTTGTCACGTCATTTGTTACCGAAATGTGATCATGGCCGTAGGATGAACCGTTCCCGAGATACGAGCGAAAATGCGGCGCGCCACAGCGCAAGGTGAAAATTGTTGCAGCTCTCAGCTAACATATATTGGTTACCCAGAACCCACCGCGTGGAGGTGGCTGCTCTTTGGGTTCCCCCGAAGCCCAACCCAACTAACCAACCATATGCCAGGCTTGTTTTAGGCTGAATCTGTGTCAAATTTATTGATAAAATCCGATTTTGTACTGAACTTTGGCACTTGTTGCCTAGATTTCAGTGTAGAGCGTACAAAACGATCACGAGATTGGGGGTCAATATCTTTAAAAGATGCCTCTGTCACCAGTTTGACGGTTCTCTCAACTGCCATGGTGTGAGAGGGGAATTCACTAAATTTTCATACCTCTGCAGTGTCACCCGACAGCCCTTTTATGAGTTCTTCGTTAGAAACTAAACAAAGAACTGGTGGAACAGTCAAGGTAATAGTCTTCCAGTTAACCACATCGTAATAATTATTACCTTTGAAATTCAGCTTTGGCACTTTATTACATCTAACCCTTCCATTTACAGTGTCAGACTCTGCTTCTCTGGCTGCCAGAAGACGTTCAAGGGCCAACTTTCTGACTTCTATCCGTTCGTCAGTCATCATACTAAGGAGAATGTTTTCTGGAAGAGCAAATAAAGCATACTGTTGAATGGATAGATCGACAACCTTGCGCAGTTTAGCAGGTAAGTATCTCGACCTTTGAATTGCGGCATAGAGATGGAGCGGAGATGGACGGAATTGTTTAATCTTATTGAGAACCACAAAGGTGAGTAAACTGTAAGTATGTACTTGACCAAAATCTTTATTTCCGTTGTTGGTTTGTCAGTAGAAATGTATAATCTCAGAATTCTATTTGAACAGGTGAACCAGCAAAATTTGCACATGTTACCTGGATGCGTCGACGCTAAATCTGAGGAACATTGACTGGAAATAACAGCTTCTCATATTTAATAGAGATAAGCTTGGGTCGGATTAATAACCTCAGAAGGTAATTGGCAGGATGGAAAACTTTCAAATCTGATAACAGGCAACTTCTCACAATCAGGGAGTAGTTTACCTGTGTCGCCAGAGAATGTATTTGGACTCTTTGAGACACCATCTGTGTGTTCGAAGAGAGCACGAAATGGAAGTTCGTTGAAATGTAGAAGACAAACAACCCACCGTAATGGCCCACCTATTCTTTCTTTTAGTTTCCGAATGATTCCACCTTTCCAACCTGTGTTCGTGTTGGTGCCATCAGCACCGACAACTTCTAGATGTTCCAGCT
>NW_017537008.1:33852-39937 GCF_001853355.1 Bactrocera latifrons
ATTGTTGTCGTCTGTATGAGAGTCTGGCTGATCTGCATGGTCACGTGTTCATGTTTGAAAAGCTCGTATTCGTTCATTTTTCTTTGTAATCTTTTTTGTTTCAGGTAGATCAATACTTCCAATGCGACGAATTCTTCTGGTTCTCTGGTCGAAGAGAAATGGTTGTTCATTGATAGGAACTTCACTTTCCTTTGTACAAGTGCAAGAAGAAAAATAAATGCATTTACAAGCAGCGATGTCAAACAATTTTCCGGCAGAAGAGACAAAGTCGTCTCTTTTAGAGCTCAATCGTATTGGGTTCCTTAAAAACATCTGTTTAATAGCAGAAATTTCTTATGGTATGTGGTGAGCATTTGTACAGCTATGGTGTGTAAAACTTTCGGAATATATGACTTTTTGAAAGTGTTTTCATCCTTTTTTGCAACTATTTCTGTAACCTCTTTACTCCTAGGTTCATAGTTGTCGCCTCGTAGTCGCCCTATATGAAATCTTTCAAACAGACAACGCAAAAGAACATCCTGGTAAGTAGGGAACTGGGACTCAGAGAGATTATACGGATATATGCCAAACACAAGACATTCCTATCTAAATTTAAATTTAGATACAGACATTTTGAGTTCTGTGTTCTGTTGAGAGAATATACGTGATAGCACTCGGCGAAATCACCGACAAGAGTGAAGGAACTCGATGAAAAAATATTTGTGTGGAGACCTATCTGAACGTGTCATTTGGCGTAGGTGAATGAATGTGAGTGATAACACTCGGCAAAATCAACGTCACGAAGTGTGGCCTCAAGCCGATTTTCACTTTGCGCTGTGGCGCACCGCATTTTCACTCGTATCCCGGGAACGGTTCGTCCTACGGCCATGATCACACATACTATTCTCGGTAGCAAATGACGTGATAAAGAAATTTTGCCATGAGATGCCTATTTCAGGCGCTAGGTAGACAATTTCACGATTTTAGGCGAATTTCGGAAATTTGTGGTTGAAGATGCAATCCGATAATCCGATCTCAAAACAAAAAGTTGCATTGGAATCACGGAGTAATAAGGCAACTTTCCGCACTATTAGAAATCCCGAATCGAAAAATGTCCGGAATCGACCCACCCTAGTATATACGCCATATATTATATAACTCCTATATTGACAGGCACATAAAGTTTGTAAGAAAAATGAAAACCATTATATGTAATATAGGGAAGTTGGGGTAGTATTGACCAGATTTTATCTATTTTTCTCAATACTTTTGTACATACTATTAACATGTCACTTACTAAAAACTAATCATAAAAACCAGCTGGATGTTCAAGAATCCTGACGTTAGTTATATGGAGGGTAGTCAAGTTGGAGGGTAGCATATTGGCTGATATATGACGTAGTCACGCGGAGGTTCGATTACGTATGTGTATGGGGGCTAATGGAAGTAGTGGCCCGATTGAACCCACTTTTAACATACCATCATAAGTTAAGGATTATCGCTGAATTTCAATTGTATATCTCAGACATTGACCGATTTTTTCGATCAAAATATAACTATAATTATCGGGTCCAAATATTCGATACCTAGGGACTTGWACAGTTTTTGTTGGATTTGAACACATACTAAAGACATTATTCGTTCAAAGTTTAATCCCGTTATATTAATTGCTTTTTGATTTCTGTACTGGATCCTGTACATATATAAGATTTCACCAAAAATTGGGCAGTGCCACGCCCATCGTCCAATTTTGACACCGGCCTCTATAAAGCTTTGTCATTGCGCATTTAGTTACTGATTTACCGTTATATGGGGAGTCAGCCGGGTTTTCCTTCGATTTCATCAATTTTCAAACTATCGGCTTAGTGATTTAGGAGATAAATACATATATACATTAAACTTATTAGAGGGCGGGCACATGCCAAATTACAGTTTTATATCTTACTTTAGTGCTTAGTTATGGCTCTTTATAGGCATGGCAGTGGTCCGATCTACGCTCTCGAATTTTTTTTTTTGTACTAAGAAACTTGCATTATTTATATATTATATATATAACTCTACATGATACGTAGAACTGTTAGATGAACAAAACAACAAGTATAAGACTCGGTAGCAACTGGTTGCAAGAGTATAACTAGACGAGCTTAAGCGGTGATTGAGTGGTTTGGTGAAACGTTGCTGTTTGATTACAGGAAAGTACTAAAGCATTAGCTAATAGGTTTGGGTGATCGCTGACATTAGTTGTACATATATTTCATTCTGCTGTGCTCTACTTCTATCTTTACCATAGGCATACCAAGATTTTTATGGTTATTTTCATTACGCATGTACACATATGTACATACATATCGGCCTTATGATGGTATTATATAAAAGCACTTTGTTGTCTAGGCTAAGTTTAAAGTTTTTATTTAAAAGCCGTTCGTCAGATATCAAACCTCCTAGTTTAACCATAAAGTGTCTATTTGCTCAAATGCTTTTCTTATTTCGTTAATAATTCTATTTACTTGCTCTGCCATGCTTTGTTTTTCACGAAATACGAATTGGCGCGTTGTTATTAAAACAAACAAAAAAACAATTTATTAAATTTTAAACGGACATTAAAAACAGTGCACACAAACTAATAATAATAAACATAAACAAATAGTGCAGGAATCAACAAGTGAAAACAAAAAGTCAGACAAACAATAATGAGAGCTTCGCAGCCTCATCAGCAAGGCCGTAGGCATGCCTTAAATGCTTACTTCAGCTTTGTCGACCCAACAACAAGCACAACTACTGCCAATAAAAAGTTTAAGGGCGATGATGAGTCATCGCGGCGATCAGCTGAAAAGGAATCGAAGCAAAGAACGCAGTCAGCAGAAGCAGCCGAAAACAACAATCGGGCAACAACAAATACCCTGACAGCAACCAGTCTGCAGGTACCAGCAAAAGCGCATGCAACGAATAAAATCACAACGCAAGGTGAGAATGTACCAACAAAAAAAACAAAGGCCCGTCTGTACAAACAGCCATTGACCACTACGTCAATATAAAAATGAAATTAAGTCCTTCAAAGTCAGTGGTCAATCCTAAAAGAATCAAAGGCGGTACACCAATTAAGAATAAACCGGCAGTTTTAAAACAATGGATCAGACGACGATGCGAAGGGTACCACCACAGTCGTTAATGCCAAACCACCCCTAATATATTTGCGCGAGCGTAGCAGTAATGCTCTCGTTGCTGAATTAAGTAAAATTGTTGGCACTAACAATTTTCACAATATAGACGAAATAAAAATTCAGTCCTACACTGAAAAAAGTTTCATAGAAATCGTTAAACAAATAAAAAAAAAACAGTTATTATTATCGTATCAACTGAAGAGCTCTATGTAAGGGCCTAGTTGTTGTAATCAAGGGTATTGGAAGAATGGAATTAAAACAGTTGTAAACATATTTAATAGAAACAATGTACCACAGCCAATGTTTAGGATTGAACTGTTGCCTATTTGCTGCATCGTAGAGTAACTGTGGAAGAACCACATAGAAGAAACGGTCCGGTACAATAAAAAATGCAGCAATTGTGGAGCAAATCATACTGCTAACTACAGGGGTTGTCCTGTGTATAAATATTTGAAATCGAAGTTGTCACAGGGCATCAAGCACGTCGTAACCAAATGTTACAAACACCCTCTAATGAAATTATAGCAACTTCAGAGAAAAGTTCAAATCCCATTACTTCTATCAATAATAATATGCAAGGAAGCTATGCAAATGTGGCGAAAGGCAACACTGTGCGAATGCAACTGCGCAAAATCCTCCACATAGAGGTATTGAAACTATGATTATAAATCTCACACAGTGTATGACACAATTTATGTCTACCATGCAAAACATGATCCGAATTTAATAAAATCACAAAATCAAATGCTGCAAAATTTATTAAGTAAAAAATGAGCAAACGAAATATCTGTATATGGAATGCTAACGGTGTTAACCAACATAAATTAGAGGTTTTTAAATTTCTGTCTGCAAAAAAAAAAAAAAAAAAAAATAGATGTAATTTCAATATACCGGGATTTAGATCTATGTCACAAATTATCCAGATGGAGAAGCGCATGGTAGCACGGCAGCGTTGATTAGAAATCGTTTAAGCCACTATGCCTTAGAATCTCATGCTACTCCATAGTTACAAGCTACAACAGTATCACTCAAAAATCGGGGTCGCTTTAAAATTACAGAAATCGAATTTATAAACTTTTTTGGAACATTAGGTCAAAGATTTTTAGCAGGTGGAGATTACAACGCAAAACACACGTACTGGGGCTCACGTCTTATTAATCCGAAAGGACGACAGTAATATCTCCTGGTAAGCCGACATAGAAAGAAGAAAAATACTTAATTGATTTTGCTGTAGTCAAAAACATAGATAGATCACTTATAACAGCTGATACAAGTACAGACTTATCATCTGATCCTTCTCCTGTACTAATAAAGTTATACGAACAGCCCATGATATTTGGGCCAAAAGTTTCTCTAACATCATATAAAACTAACTGGTTGAAGTATAGAAAGTATGTACATATATTTATATCATCAGCCACATCAATATTGATTGCAAAATAAATACAGGAAGAGACATTGATGAAAATATAAGACCAGCTGGCTTTAGAAAGATCACCAATAAACAAATAGAGAAACTTGCAAATGAGAAAAGACGAGCTAGACGGGAATGGCAGTTAAATCGCTCCCCTTCAACTCTGCTTCAACTGAAATCTATGGTACGAAAGTTAAAAAAACGCGAATAAGAACGCAACACTGAAGATTATATAAAGAAATAAAAGTTTCCCTTTGGAAAACCCAAAATTCTTTCAAGCCACCAGTAGATTCCAACATGCCTCTAAGACAGTTGAATGGTAATTGGGCACTTAGTGATGAGGATAAGGCAAATTGCTTTGCAAATCACCTAGAAAAGGTATTTCAACCCAATTGCCCAAAAAACAGCTTTGAGTTGCCAACCTTTCCCAATACCGCAAACGAATCGCTTGTGTCCACTAGGACTTCTACTTCTGAAGTTACTAGAATAATAAAAGAACTTAACCCAAAAACATCACCAGGACATGGTAATATTATCCTAAAAATAAATAGAACTAACGAAATAAGAGAAGCATTTGAGCACAGAGAGTACAATTCAGCTATATTTCTAAATGTAGCTCAGGCGTTTAAGGGCCTTTATATAAGACTAAATATTCTTAAATATTCTTACTTAAAAAATATAAAATTTATGGTAAAAGTGGAAGTTTGCACATCTGATGAAATACAGATAAGGGCTGGTGTACCTCAGAGAAGTGTTTTAGGCCCAACTCTATGCATCATATACATAGCGGATCTATAAATAGCTAACAATGTATTAACTTCAGTTTTTGCGGACGACACAGCTATAGTGAGCCGTAACAAATGCCACATAATAGCATCAAGAATATTAGCCGAGCACTTAAGGTTTGTCGAAGAATGGCTAGCCAACTGGAGTATAAATGTGAATGAACAAAAGTGTAAGCATGTTACATTTTCGCTTAGACCAAAAATGTGTCCGGCAGGAAAAATTAACAATATTATAGTACCTCAAGCGAATGATGCAACTTATATTGGTAGATAGAAGATAGATAGGCTAGATAGAAGACTTACGTGTAGAAAACATATATCTAGTAAAATAACTTACATGAGGATAAGAGCTGCAAATTTAAATTGGCTATTAAATAAAAACTCTAAACTTAGCCTAGACAACAAAGTGCTTTTATATAATGCGGTCATACAGCCGATTTGGATGTATGGCATTTATATTATATATGATAGTATTACAAAGGTTTCATTCAAAAATGCTTAGAACAATCACGTGTTCACCATGGTACATGCGTAACGAAAAGACCTTGGTATCTCTATGGTAAGGAAAGAAGCAGAAGAGAGCAGAATTAAATATATATCTAAACTCCGTGATCACCCAAACCCTTTGGCTAATGTTTTGGAGCATTCTTGCGATCAAAAACGCCTTAAAAGAGATATGCCCGCGAACTAAGGAGCAATGTAATCACTTGCTTGAGCGTGTCTAGTTTTTAAATAGATTTAAGATT
>NW_017537008.1:43441-45116 GCF_001853355.1 Bactrocera latifrons
CTGTTTTGGATGAGCGTCTTTCACCACAGAAAATTATTAGCGTGTTTCACCACTCAACATCAGAGGACACGAAAATAGCAGRATTGAGCATTTTCAGTGTGAAATGAGAAAACTTATGTTATTTCCGATGTTAAGGCAGAGAATGTATAAACATAGAGAAGGTGCAGGTTCGATGTCGAACATTTTATAATATTGTGACAGGGAATTCACCTCACAACCACAGAATTCACGATGTGAAATRTTAACATTTTTAACAGTTCTCCACATACTCAAACAGAGAATATGAAGAGAAATAATATAGGTATGGCATATGATGTCATAGCATGTATGCGCAATGAGGGAATATTGAAGGAAAATAAGTTCTTTGATATTCCACTTTTTACAGCGAAAAATGTGTACAAATACAGTTCTCTCACATACTCAAAAATATGAAGAGACATAAATATATGTATGCATGCTCCTTATGATACTCCCAACAACAGCATTGTGATATTTCCATGCTTCAATTCTTGCTTTCGCAATGTATGCAAATATGTATGGTTTTGCGTTTTGCCGTCGGCAATTCTATATTGACATGTAAACATAATTATGATGTGAGTATAATTTTGTATKAATGCATGCATAGTAATATTTATAGTCAATTTGGACTTGCATATTTAATAACTTTATTTGATTTTTACATAATGTACTCAATATTTATTATATTAGTATAAATATATTTGTATTATGTTTCTTACTAATAGAAATTAAATTTATCACAACATTATATAAATACATCGTCTATCATATTCATCTTATTATCTGCTCATATGATTGCATGTATGTATATGCATGTGCGCGTTCAATAATTCAAATCTTGTTTTTATCACTTATCAATATATTACATGTGCGCCCATTGATCTGCATTCTCATACATTCATATATACTTATATGTACATATATTTGCATACACTTCCGAACAAATATTCACAAGCAAATTCTATAGGCGACCTCGCTTCATTCATAAAAACAGACGCCGTAACATCACACAGAGCTTGCCTTTGCGAACAAGCGTCTTTTCGCGACGTTGGCAAAAGCTAAAAATCATAAATTGAACATCTTTCTGGTGTGTGTTCTAAGAAAGAAGTGAGAAAAGTGGCAACATAGCTGTTGTCGATTTACAATATTTGTCAATTCTAAAATATTTTTCCGTGGCTCGCATAAATCAGCGTCGATATGTATGCAAGCTCAWACATATGTATACATATTTACGCTAGTTTGTTGGCGGAGCTGTTACTGCGGCAAGGAAAGCGGTAACAATCGGCGATCGTTTGTTAGTTTCTTTGGGCACAGCTCGCATTTTCTACCAACAACACAACGTTGTGATGACTCTTTGACAAAGGGAGAGAGCTTCGGCCATTGGTTGACCGTGACAACGAAGATGCGAAAGATGCGTGATGCACTTGTTATTATGAATGTATGTACATATGTATGTGGCTCGCATTTGCTTTCGGGAACATACAGACAAATGTGCCAAAGAAATAATATRTGTATACATATGTATGCCATAGAAATTCTATTGCTACAAATATGGAAATGATAACGAAATAATGCGAATATGCATATTTCGTGAAGGTCATCAATTTTCTTTGAAGAAATTGAATAAAAGTATACGAAATTTCGTTTAATAAAAAAT
>NW_017537008.1:45681-70969 GCF_001853355.1 Bactrocera latifrons
GCTGCGTCAAGTAAAAATCAACGTCGCCATGCTTTCTGCTAACCCAGGTTTCCACATTTTCAATCAACCTGTGCGTCCATCGTCCTTTGGGCGCTGAGTCCCACATTGATTGCCATTCTTTGAGACTCTGCTGTCTTTCTTCCTCGCGCTCTCTAACAGTTAGAGGCTTGCCGTTATTTTTGCTTCTACTGTGCACTCTCTTTAACTCACCAGCCATTATTTCGGGTGGCATTACGCCTGCGATCCCTCCTGCGGCTTCGTGAGACACCGTACGGAAGGCGCTAGCTACTCTAAGTGCACTTAACCGAAATAAGATCCTTACCGGTTTCGCACACGTTTTTTGTTTTAGCGCATTGGCCCACACTGGTGCTGCATACATGACTATTGACTGAGTCACTTTTGCCAATAATAGCCTTCGGCTCTGACTTGGCCCGCCTGTATTGGCCATTATTCGACTYAGGGCCGTGTTAACTCGCGCCGCTTTTTCGCAAGCCTTCTCTATGTTTGTTTTGTAGCTTATCCTCGTATCAATTATTGCGCCTAAGTATTTTAGGAATGACTGTGACGTTATTTTATGTCCGTCAATATCCAAGGTGACGACTTCTACTTTCTTCCTGCTAGATATGAGCACCGCTTCAGTTTTCTGTGCTGCTAGTTGAAGCTTCGCTGCTGTTAGCCATCTCTTTATTTTTTGTGCAGTATTGCTCCATAAGTCCTCGATTTGGTCGATTGTCACCGCTATGTCATCCGCATACCCTATTATTTCCACTTCCTTCGGTGTTGGAAGTCGAAGGATTCCATCATAAAGGATGTTCTATAGGAGCGGGCCTAGCACCGATCCTTGTGGTACTCCACCCGTAACTGTATACCGCTTTACCCCTTCATCCGTATCATACAGCAGTACTCGGTTTGAGAGGTAGCTACTTATGATACGCAGAAGGAACGTTGGCGTTTTAAGGGCCTCTAGTGCTTTCATTATGTGGGTCCAACTAGCGGAGTTGAATGCATTTTTAATGTCCAGCGTGACAACGGCACAATATTTTTTGGAGCCGTACATCCACCTGGTTCCCTCGATGGCTTTGCCTGCAGTTTCGGTAACTTTTTCGATTGCGTCAATTGTCGATCGTCTTCTGCGAAAGTCGTACTGCTTGTCGGATAAGCCCTTTACTTCTTCAAGGTGTTTTTCTAGCCGATCACTTATTATCCCTTCACACTATCCCTTTTTACCCATAGTATCGATCATACAGAGGGCCTGTATGAGCTTGGGTCTCCTGGCGGCTTGTTTGGTTTGGGTAGCAGAACCAAACGCTGTATTTTCCATTTATTCGGGAAAACTCCATCCCTCAGGCACTTATTGAAGAAGTCCGTAAAATAATGGGGTTTGACTTTGATGGCAGTTTTTAAAGCCCTATTCGGAATGCCATCCAAACCAGCTGCTTCTGTGTTACCAAAACGTTTCGAAGCTTTCATAACTTCATTGTCATCCAATGGCAGAAATACTGGAGGCTCTAAACTATCTAGGTCTGCTGTTTGCGTTTGTTGTTTTGGAACTACTATCTCCTTAAGTAGTATAGGGCTGGTCGGCATTTGTCCTTTGCCACCTCTAATTTTTGTCATTACCGCTTTATACGCTCCATCCCATGGATTTTCATCCGCTTTATCGCAGAGCTCTTTAAAGCACGCAGCTTTACTTTTCTTGATTGCTGCTCTAAGTTCTTTCCGTCTTGCTCTAAACGTTTCGCGTAGTCGCTCAAATTCCAAGGTTCCTCTACTTCTTTTGTATCTCCGCCGGATTTTGTTGCAGTCACTTCTTAAAACAGCAATTTCACCATTCCACCAGTATACTGGCCTTCGACGGTGGTTGTATTTTTTCCTTACCATAGCCATAGCAAGCTCTGCTAACATGGTCCGTCAATAATTTTGCTTGTTTATTCGCGTCATTTGAACTGCTTAATTTTTAGTCCATCATTATTTTAAATAAGTCTTCATCTATTGATTCGTCTTTCCATCCTCTACTTTGGGCTTTTTTTGGCCAGCCAGTTCTCTTTTGCCATTTATTAATATTGCAAGTGTCTATCATTATCGCTTGGTGGTCACTATGTGTGTATATATCACATATTTGCCACTTCGTCTTTCCTGCTAGGGATCTACTCACAAACGCAATGTCGATTATGGAACGATATCCATTTTTTTCAAAAGTGTTCTTGGTTCCCGTGTTTAGCAGCACCACATCGAGTATCGAGAATGCTTTAAGCAAGGCATTCCCACGTTGATTTGTTTTCTTGCTTCNGGGCCTAGCACCGATCCTTGTGGTACTCCACCCGTAACTGTATACCGCTTTACCCCTTCATCCGTATCATACAGCAGTACTCGGTTTGAGAGGTAGCTACTTATGATACGCAGAAGGAACGTTGGCGTTTTAAGGGCCTCTAGTGCTTTCATTATGTGGGTCCAACTAGCGGAGTTGAATGCATTTTTAATGTCCAGCGTGACAACGGCACAATATTTTTTGGAGCCGTACATCCACCTGGTTCCCTCGATGGCTTTGCCTGCAGTTTCGGTAACTTTTTCGATTGCGTCAATTGTCGATCGTCTTCTGCGAAAGTCGTACTGCTTGTCGGATAAGCCCTTTACTTCTTCAAGGTGTTTTTCTAGCCGATCACTTATTATCCCTTCACACTATCCCTTTTTACCCATAGTATCGATCATACAGAGGGCCTGTATGAGCTTGGGTCTCCTGGCGGCTTGTTTGGTTTGGGTAGCAGAACCAAACGCTGTATTTTCCATTTATTCGGGAAAACTCCATCCCTCAGGCACTTATTGAAGAAGTCCGTAAAATAATGGGGTTTGACTTTGATGGCAGTTTTTAAAGCCCTATTCGGAATGCCATCCAAACCAGCTGCTTCTGTGTTACCAAAACGTTTCGAAGCTTTCATAACTTCATTGTCATCC
Organism: Bactrocera latifrons; assembly: GCF_001853355.1. Taxonomy (NCBI): domain Eukaryota; kingdom Metazoa; phylum Arthropoda; class Insecta; order Diptera; family Tephritidae; genus Bactrocera; species Bactrocera latifrons. Next base: position 48,634 of record NW_017537008.1, read on the forward strand.
AATGGCAGAAATACTGGAGGCTCTAAACTATCTAGGTCTGCTGTTTGCGTTTGTTGTTTTGGAACTACTATCTCCTTAAGTAGTATAGGGCTGGTCGGCATTTGTCCTTTGCCACCTCTAATTTTTGTCATTACCGCTTTATACGCTCCATCCCATGGATTTTCATCCGCTTTATCGCAGAGCTCTTTAAAGCACGCAGCTTTACTTTTCTTGATTGCTGCTCTAAGTTCTTTCCGTCTTGCTCTAAACGTTTCGCGTAGTCGCTCAAATTCCAAGGTTCCTCTACTTCTTTTGTATCTCCGCCGGATTTTGTTGCAGTCACTTCTTAAAACAGCAATTTCACCATTCCACCAGTATACTGGCCTTCGACGGTGGTTGTATTTTTTCCTTACCATAGCCATAGCAAGCTCTGCTAACATGGTCCGTCAATAATTTTGCTTGTTTATTCGCGTCATTTGAACTGCTTAATTTTTAGTCCATCATTATTTTAAATAAGTCTTCATCTATTGATTCGTCTTTCCATCCTCTACTTTGGGCTTTTTTTGGCCAGCCAGTTCTCTTTTGCCATTTATTAATATTGCAAGTGTCTATCATTATCGCTTGGTGGTCACTATGTGTGTATATATCACATATTTGCCACTTCGTCTTTCCTGCTAGGGATCTACTCACAAACGCAATGTCGATTATGGAACGATATCCATTTTTTTCAAAAGTGTTCTTGGTTCCCGTGTTTAGCAGCACCACATCGAGTATCGAGAATGCTTTAAGCAAGGCATTCCCACGTTGATTTGTTTTCTTGCTTCCCCATTCCAAGGCCCAGGCGTTGAAATCTCCTGCAATTAGATTCGGAGTTGTTGTTTGGGCATCTCTAATAAGTTCGTCAAGAATATTTTCGTACGCTTCTAGCGATAAACTTGGTGGCAAGTAGCAACTATAGACTTTTGCCCTGGCATAGAACGATCGGCTAGTCAGAGTTCTTCTTGTACCGCCTTATCGCCGCAGATCCATATTGCCACTTTACCTGTGACGTCTGAGATCCATGTTGCTGCCTTTAGACTCTTGTATTGCTCGCATATTATTGCAACATCTATTTTCATTTCGTACACTGTTTGCTTTAGCAGTTCCTGCGCTGCTTCGCAGTGGTTTAAATTTATTTGGAGGACTTTCATTTCCTATTGCTGCTTGCTGCTAGGTAAACTGGACATCTTTTACTGCCGATTTGATGGTTTGTATTCGTAATTCGTATTCGGGAGCATTTGCTTCTGTCTTCTGGGTTTGTGCACTTGCCTGCTATGTGGCCATATTCAAAGCATCTAGAGCATTTTTTAAGGTTCGCAGTTTCCCGCTATCCTGCACACGACCCAGCCAATCTTGACTTTTCCTGCGTCTAATAGACGCCTTGCCTCTTTCTCTGGAAGGCTTAAAACTTCTATTTGTGTTCCTGCATACGCTTTTCTAATATTTCTAATAGAACTCTTCTCCCACATTGAGTTCTTTTAGCTGCGACCGAATTGCTTGAACTACATCGTCCTTTGTAGTAACATCATCTGAGTCCCTTATCTCTATTAGTTTCTCGTGCGTTAAAACTCTTATTTCCACCTTGTTGCCTAGGAMTTTACAAATTTCCTCCTTGTATCCATTGCTGTTTCCTCTTTGATCGCGAGCCAGCTCTAGCAGGATCTCTCTTTTGGCTGTTTTTTTATACGCGACACGTTTTCGCCCAAATTTTGGAGAGTTTCCTCTTTTTTAACCCCTTGTAATATCTCACTATAAGACATGTCCCCAGTTTTCGTGATCACCAACGCATCCGGTTTTGGAGGAGGTCTGCGAATAACCTTCTTTTGCTCTTTGATGACTTTCCTCCCTTTATTTTTGACTGTCATCCAGCTTCCATCCTTCGGCGTTTCTTTTATTTTTTCATTGGAGGGGCCCATCTCTATTTTGCCTTCAATTCTGTTCTTCACTATCTCCAATTGGTCGGCTGTCTTGCTTTTTTTTGGTGGCGTTTTCCGATTGGCATCCTTTTCTTCCCGCATTCTTTTAGGTGTTCCTTCCGTCACGCTTTTAGCGAKKTTTGCTGCTKGGTCYGCTCTTCTAGAGCTTGCATTCTGYTCTTGTGCACGTCTATGCAGTCTCGAGATAGCACTTATAAGCTCTCGTATGCCATTATTAATGGTACGTTGAGGTGGACTTATCAGACTTATGAGCTTATTGATGCTGTCCCCTAGCTCTGCCATATTATCCCTACCCGCTTGCACAGTTTTCACTGGAGGCGTGCGACGATCGTGCTCGTACAGGCCTTTCCGTGGAAAGAACCTTTCTGGTGTTCGAGGTAACTTTGACCCTCGCTTAAAGGGGTCTATTATTGCGCTATCAAAAATACTTGTAGCATTATCAGATACGCTGGCCAAGTGGGCCACCACCGTATCATTACAGTCATTCTATATCGACGGCCGGGAGCCTGCTTGCACACCCCCTACAACCGCCGGCACTGGGCTTTTTACACCCTGCRCCGTAACTTTACTACTTTTAGTACTCGCAGACATGTTTTTATTAGTTCCGGGATCCTACCCGTACCATTTTATACCTACTGGAAGGTGATTTACTCAGCCGCTCCTAACATGGAGACAGACGCTTCCGGCATTTTTGTTGGTTAGACACTTATTTATGGACGATGTAGGTTCGCCCCATCACAGAGACTTCGTCGGGCAGATGTAGCTTTTTAGGCTACACCCTCCACCTCTGCTGCTTTGGTCGGGGACTGCTTATTGAGTATTCGCAGCTAACCTTCATATCTGGAGGCCGTTCAACTATCCGCCACCTGCTGACCCCCACAGTAGCATAAGCTAGCCCTGTGCAAGCTATAGAAGAATAATACATATGTACATATGTAGATACTTACAAATATTCATACGCCTGTGAAAAAATTAGAGCTAAGTCGCTAGAAACACAGAGCACAAAACATCACATGTATATTTACACATGTACATACATATGTGCACCAAGGAATCCCTTGTCTATCACAACCATACCAACATTCTTATCAATGGGTCAGTCTGTAGACCATCTCTATTGTCTGATATTAATTTTAACATTCCCACTCGCTCTACCAGTCAGTTTAAACCTTTGCTTTTCAAATTTTCTAGAACAAATTTCGAGTTAAACGAACCATTCCGCCGTATATGTCACGATTTCAATTCTCATTCCAGCACATTTGAGTCTAACAGATTCTCTCTTTACCATTAAAAAAATATTTTATCTACTCTTAACAAGTAACGTTTAAAAATTATAAACTTTAATCTAATTCTTAATTTTGACTGTTGAAATTTTTGTTTCTGTAGCTGAGCAGCTTAAGATCGCGACGCTTAAAACTCTCTTGCCTTTTATGACTCGGCTAATTCCGCTCGTTCGCGGATTGCGCCCCTCTCGTCGGTTGGGCGGGAGGAGGGTAATCGTTGGGTATTATTATTATTATAAATATGACTTCAGCCAAACAAAGAAACACGTGTATGTGGCTACAAAAATATTTAAAATATGAATGAAGCAAAAACAGCAACAACATAGGTATCAACACATCTTCCCGCACAAGCGTCGCTGCCCATAAACTATTTCTCACCAGGATGGCAAAACTGCTTAAAAGAAATGTTGCAAAAGTGCCGGCAGCTCAACAAAAATGACAAAATAATGAAAAATTCTTATTTTACAATTTATTCTCATGGAAGAATAAAAGGCAAAAATTTAGAATACAWTCTGCCGAAATTCGAACCTGTGTGCTCATCTCGACTTTCAAGCGCTTACCACCAATACCACTATCGACACTTGTATTGCGTTGTCCCAATTATGGTTGGGTTATACATGATAGAAATATACGATGGTTCAAATAATTTTGTTTAAGTCTAGAAATATGCTTTTGTTGAACATTTGCTTTCGCAAAAATACAGAAAAATGTGCAAACGACATGATTGCTTCGCATTTTGCTTATTCGCCGGTCAAATGTGTATTCAAAAATCTACTGAAATGCGTGATAAAATAAAATAGACAATGACGACAATTCATTTTTAAAATTTTATTGAAAATTAAATAAAAATGAAAATACATGTAAATTTATTTCAATTAATTAATAAACTACAATGAAAAGTAAAAAGAAAATTCATTTTATTAGAAATATATGTACAAATACATAAGAGAATATAATTTTAATAAAACACGATTTTCAGAATTTCTCATTAAATAATTTGAAAAATAATAAATCAAAAATAAAAAAAATTCTACATACATATTTCCATACATAATGGAACATATTTCCTATGGAATATCAAAGAACTTATTTTTCTTCAATATTCTCTGCTTGGGCATATATGGCATGTCATTATAGGCCGATAATACATATATTTATTTCTCTTCACATTCTCTGTTTGAGTATGTGGAGAACTGTTAAAAACATTTCGCAGCGTGAATTCTGTGGTTGTGAGGTGAGTTCCCTATCACAATCTTATAAAATGTTCGACATCGAACCTGCACCTTCTCTATGTTTTAAGTTCTCTGTCTCTACAGTCTCATTATGAGGTACTTCGGAAGAAGTTTTATTAGATTCGGAAGGTATATGAATGGAATGTGTTGTAGGAAGTTTTGAGTTGTTGTAATTCTTTGATATGGTTTGTTTTACTTTTTCTGCAAAAGTGGTGTTTGGAAGGCTGGGCACTTGTGCTTTATGTAGTTTTATAGCCTCACGCATCGTACATTTGTGGACAGTGTTAATTTTTAGAATCTCTTTAGTTTGGATGTACCTAGGGCAAGTATTTGAATATGATGGGTGCTCACCAGCGCAGTTAGCGCATAAGGTGCGCAAACATTGTACTGATCCGTGAGGGGGGAAATTACAAGTTTCACACGCAGGTTTGTTATTACACCTTTTAATGGTATACCCCAAGAGTTGGCATGATTTACATCTCATTGGATTGGGAAAATATGGTCTTACACGCGCTGAGCGCCATGAAACCTCCACTTTACTAGGTAGTTGATATAAATGGAATATAAGAAGGGTAACTCCGGTGTGAACTAAGGTATTGTCCACCTTCTATTTGAATTTATACACTCCAACAGCACCTTGCTCTTTCATGTTTTCAATAATTTCGTCTTCAGCTACATTATTGAGGCATGGTGCAAATATTGTACCTTTTGAAAAGTTAAGGTTGTCTTGATAACTTACTTTCACGTCACAAATTCCATTCAATCGCTTTGTATTTAAAAACTTTTGTGCAATTGTTGGATTTTTTACCAGCAACAACAAATTACCATCCCGTAGCTCAGAAATTGAGATTATTTCTTTGCTTATAGCTTCCAATGCTTTATGCACTGCAAGAGTATTTCGATATTGGTTTTGTTGAATCACTTGCTGAAATAGTAAGGAATTTTGGATTGTTCTGTTTAGTTTTAGGTAGTTCGAGAAAAATCAGGGGTTTATATATTGTTTTTTTACGTTGGCTTGGGGACATTCAGCTAATAAAGCGAACCTATTGCCCCCCAAATTTGGTGGCCCGGGGGCCATTGGAGATAGTTAAAGCACAGGCACTTGTAGTGAAGTTAACAAGTGTGTTGTTACAACTATGAAAACCAAATGAGCGTACTGAATATATGTATATGGAATGCTAACGGTGTTAACCAACATAAATTGGAACTTATCGTCAGAAACTCATCTTACGATTAGAAACAATTTTACTAATAGTGAAATTGAAAATATTCTAAATGAAAAAAAAAGTGCACAAGGCGAGAATGACGACAAATCGCTCCCCTTCCACTCAGCTTCAATTGAAATCTCTTAAACGTATATAAAGAAGCTATGTCCAGCAAGCTAAATTCCTTTTAGAAATCCAAAAAGTCCATAAAACAACCAGTCAAACAGTCCAACATATCTATATGAGACTTCAGTTAATAATTTTGCGAAATCACGTAGAAAAGGTATTTCAACCTTATTGCTTAAAGAACAACTTTCAGCTATCCAGATTACCCAACACAGCTAACGAATTTTGAAGACATCACTGTGATATTAGTGGAATCCAAAATAGTCGCCAGGACATGATGATATCACACAAACATGCTAATTGAGATACCAAAATGTAGAGGTGCTCTCTTTGCTCTTTAATGCAATTCTAAGATTCTCATAACTCATAATATAAATTGAACAAAATTTGATAATTCTTTTTTTAATGTGTTTGTTATTGTCAGGACAAGGTTTGCATGTTTGAAAATTATAAAAAATTAAACAGTGAAGTATTAAAAAAGGCATTTAAAAGAAATTAATATGTAAATGAGACAGAAGATAGTGTGAGAGCACTCCTTAATATATTGACACAGCATTGACAGATTGACCATTCACAGTAGAATCCTACCCCCCAAGTGTACGTTCACAATAAAACCATCATGGCCGCCTCTGGTGAATCATGGTGAGTCAGGGCGACGAGAGGTCAAAACGGTTTGCAAAAAGCATAAAATTCTGTAATAATTGTTTAAAACAATTTTCAATTTTGGCTATGGAATGTTTTTTAATGTTGTTAATAAAAAATTATATTATACCATTTTGATATAAATAAATGTGCGATATACATATTTTTAAGCGTTTTAATTAACATATTCACGGACAAACTCGAAAGTTCAATTTTACTAAGAGGGTACCGGAAGAAATATATATTATATTATAACATAATTTGATATTATAGGTTATAATAATTCATTTGAACAATAAAAATATTTAACATTGTAAGATGTAATAGGATTAAATTTTAGAGCCGATATAATGTAAGTATAAATTTTATTAACCACAATTATTTCTTCCGTTTTATATTTCAGCGTCAAGTAACGTAAATATTTACAATATATCATTAAMAACTCTTTACATAAAATAAATTACCATATTATTATTATATAGTTCTAGGGTTCGTTTTCAAATATAGTCGGCATAAAATATTTGTTGACTTTCCTTTGGTCTAACCGTTTTATACGGTAGCAGTCTCAGTATTTCAGCATTTAGCGMTGCAAATATGTACAATATTTTATTTACAACTCTTTACATAGAAAAATTACTATATTAATATATAGTTTTAGGTTTAGATTATAAATATGTAGATTTCYTGAATAAAGTATTTGGTTAATTTTCCATATCTTTATAGTATAGGTATAGCTTTTTCCTAATAAGTAGTTTAAAATTAGCTTAGACAACACTGTTACAATACTGGCAACATATTTAAATATTATAAAGCGGACAGACGAATGAATTTTTGAAATGTAGTATTACCTTATATGCACTAATATGMTATATTCATTGATTTTAATTGAGGTTTTTGCAGTTTTATCAGGAGCAAATTTATAAATATGTCTCCAGTTTCGTTGAACAACAATTTTCTGGATCCCGTTGCTTATTTGCACCCAACATTTTTCTGTGGTGAACATTTATTAATTTACCAAAGTTAAAAAGAGGCATAAATATAAAATTTAATTATTCTTATATTTGCTAATAACACTTGCGCCTTTAAGAATATGCATCAATATAGAATGATTTTATTTTGAAAAAATATTAAAGTTTTACATATAATCAATTTCTTTGGGACAACTTTCCCAAAAGTTTTAAGAAAATAACATAATGCCAGACTCCCCTTGACAGTTCTCCATGGGTACCTCTCAGCTGTTGCTTTAGGTTTTTCGTGGTGTTATTTATAAGAAAACTATTTATATTAGTTATTTACAGTTTTTTTGCAAAAGCAAAATAGTGTATTTTGTGTATTGGAAGTTAATTGTTTTGTTATTTATTTAAAAGAAAATGTCACCAGTAAAGCGTCACAATATCGGTCGGCACGCATAATGCAAGTTGAGTGCATAATCTACGGAACAATGCGACCGATGAACAGCGTAGGCAGCGTTTGGAGGCAAACAGCGTGCGAATTTCAGAAGTGAGAGCTACAAAGCAGACGATCAACCGGTACAATTTATTATGAAAGTTTGGCGTTTAGATATGAACCAAAAGTCGGTTATGCCGGCGATGAATCAATCAATATTGGGACAATGACTTCTATTTGTCAATACTCCAATGCATTTGAGTTTCCACTAGAACCGTCAGGATTATGTTGCCACAACTAACAACACCACCTGAACCACTGAACTCATTACATTTAGGACACGAACCTCTATCAAAGCATTTCTTGCAGGGTATTCAAAAGTATAACAGTGTGTTTCAAATGACATCATTTGGTGCAAACATAATTGAGGAACGGGGACTTAATCCAACTTTTAAGGTATTTATTTTCTTTTATCACATACATCATATACAAACCTACATAACCATAGATGGTCAAAATCTGTTGAGGCTAAAACATACAATTTAAAAGATTTATTTCATTTGCAGTGCACCTATGTATATGATATGTATATGTATAAAGAATAATGTTGTTAGTTTGAGTCACATCTTGGCAAGTTAAATTTGATTTACTTTCCGTTATCCAAACAACCTATAAGTAGACATAGATATGAAAGTCAGATGACAACACTGTATTATTTCACCAACACGCTGGTTTGATTATGCGGTTGAAAGTAGGGTACTCTTAAACTGCACAATATATTAAATAAACTACTACTACTAATAAAACTTATTTTAAAAATGTTATGTTCAATATTACAGATTCAAGGACAAATTCAGCACAATGCAGGAGCATTGTTGCCATCAGTTGATGGCGAATACAACTATCTTCAGATTTATTTGCTAGGAAATTCAGAAACTGAAATAAATCAGCGCTGTGGCATTAATCGAGCAACTAGGCGAGAGATCATTGTGCAACTGCAACAACTATTATATGAACATAACCTATTAATTCAATTATTTAAAACAGCCTTAGAAGTGATGCCATCAGATGGTCATAAAATAGTAATCAGAGCAGACCTGCTGGTGAACATGAAAGATGCTTCAATGCTCCTGTGTTAAACGAAGTTGCTATTGTGGTGGTTGGAGAGAATATAGACTCTCGAGACATTCTAATTCAACGGCGTGATGGTGGCAACCTTCAGCGTATTAGTGAAACCCATCGTTCATATAACAGAGGGTATTGATGGATACCATTTTTTAATCAAGATGATTAATTCACCAACTGGTATGTATCAAAGCAATAAAAAATAAGAAATACATGCAAGTTTACTAAAAAAAATTGCTCGTGTTAATAACTGAATGAATGTTTCAACATTTGGTAGCTCATGGCAGAAATAACCCTCTATTGACAGTAAAACTAAGGCTTCCTAAGTAAAGTAGATTATTTTGTTACATGTCAAGAAAGAAATAAAAAGGTCTGCTCAAGGAATTTTTATGTATACGGTTTCATGGTTCGTCTGAACCAGAATAACCATATTTTGAGGTGCCGTCGATTATTTCATCAGTTTGCTGTTGATATGTATGTTAAAGTTGAAACGGAACGTCTGACATACAGGGTGGCTGATGAATTTTGCTACATTAAGAAACTCAAAAAAAAATTTTGTTTTTTCAGTGTTCATTTTTCTTTTATTCACGTTAAAGCTCATTCAATTTTATTAAATATAGCTTAATTAGATTTAAAAATGATGGAATTTAGATTACCCCCCTGTTCGTTGATGCATGTGCGGCATCTTATCAAAAAGTTGATCATTACTGCTTGGAGAGTTAAGACAGGAACAGCCGCAATTGTTTCTCGAATGGTTTGCCTTAGTTCATTCAAATTTGTTGGTTTTGCTTTGTAGGCTTCCTGTTTGCAATAACCCCACAAGAAAAAGTCAGGTGCAGTAAGGTCAGGCGACCTAGGTGACCAACGGAATGTGGAGTTTCTGAATATCAGCTTATTGGGAAATTTTCGTCGCAATTCTGTCATAACAGGTTGGGCTATGTGAGGAGCTGCACCATCTTGTTGAAACCACACAGAGTTGAAAGAAATTCTCATTCGGCGTAATTCTGGATAGAAAAACTCTCTCAACATGCTCAAGTAACGGTCTCCAGTAACCGTAACGATGTGACCGTTTTCTTCGAAGAAGTAGGGCCCGACAATGCAGCTTGATGAAACTGCACACCACACTGTGACACGAAGTGGATGCAATTCCGTCTCATGGAGTATCTGTGGGTTGGAAGCACTCCATATTCGACAATTTTGTTTGTTTATGTTGCCGTTTAAATAGAAATGGGCCTCGTCAGACATGAAAAGACAGTTCAACATGTTTCCATCCTTTTCCACCATTTGAAGCATTTTCTGGCAAAATTCCAAGCGAATGGGCAAGTCTGCAGCGTTCAGTTTGTTGGGCATTTGTATTTGTATTTTATATGGGAATAAGTCCAAATCTTTGTGCATAATTGACTGTAATGACTGTCTGTCAAATGAGTGTATTTGAGCAGAAAAGCTTCTTGTCGAAACACGTGGGTTGTTTTGTATGGCAGCAGCTACATCAGCGATTGTATCCTCCGTTCGAAGTGAAGGGTTTCGATGGTAAGGTCTTCTGTTGACTGTCCCATGCTCGGCAAAATTATTTACAAGTCTCATTATGGTCCATCTGCTCGGAGGATTGCCGCCAAACGTGCGCCTATACTCTCTTTGAACCGAAACTACGGTCTCCAGTGCGTGATAGCGGCGGACAATCCAAATTCTTGTTTCAGTGTCCCAGTTATCCATTTTTGTTAAATGTAAAAGTCAATCTGCAAAATAAAATAAAAATTACCCAGATTCATTAAATAGAAAAAAAGTTGTTTAATTTTTTTTTGGTAGCGGCTTTCATCAGCCACCCTGTACGCCACCCCACCCCCGCAACGCCATGAACAGAGATGGAAATGGAAATAATATCGGTCGACTTACGATTTTACCAGCAACATATTATATATAGGAAGCCCGAGACACATGCACGAATACCCGCAAGATGCTATGACCTATGTGCGCCAATACGGTTGACCAGAACAATCAATAACAAATCAGTTATTACACGGTCAGTCATCCAGCGATCGTCACGACATAATAGCAAGAGTGTTCAAGCAGAAATTCAAAGCGCTCATGGACTTCATTGTAAACTATCATGTCTTCGGAGACGTACGATGTTGGATGTACTCTATAGAATGGCAGAAGAGAGGACTACCTCGTGCGCATATTCTCCTGTGGATGGTCGAAAAAATAAGACCAGATGAAATAGACTTAATGTTTTGTGCAGATATTTCTGATCCCGAAGTAGATCCACAATTGTATAAAGTAGTAAAGAAGAACATGATTCGTGGACCGTGTGGCGAACAGAATCATGAATAACCGTGTATGATAGGCAACAAATGCTCACCGCTGCTCTCCAAAACCTTTAAGGCGCATTGCAATGTTGAGTACTACAATTCGGTGAAGTCGATAATTAAATATGAATGTTTGCAAGGACGTCACCAAAGGAAACGACATGGCTGTGTTTGGTATTGCAGCCTCTAATAACTATAAAGTTTCACAATATCAAATGGGAAGATATATTAGTAGCAACGAAGCGATTTGGAGAATCTTTTAATTTTCTATACACGAACGCCATCCCACCGTAGTCCATTTAGCTGTTCACCTGGAAAATGGACAAAGAGTTTATTTCACAACAGAAAACGCAGCGCAAACAGCTGAGAGACCACCAGCGAACGCTCACAAGTTTCTTCGAGACATGCGCAAGTGATCGATTTGCAAGAACATTTTTTTATTCATTGCCAAAATATTTAACATGGAATGCATCTTCCAAAAATTTCCAACATAGGAAGCAAGGACAGCCTGTATCGGGGTACGCAAATTTATATTAAAACGATGCTTTGGGCGCATTTACACAGTTCATCCGAGAAATGACGAATGTTTTTACCTGTGTTTGTTATTAGTTAATGTTCGTGGACCAATTTCATTTAAATTTCTACGAACCGTCAATGGTGAATTGTGCGCAGCATGTCGAGAAGCCTGTCAACGTTTACATTTACTGGAGGATGATATTCATGCTGGTACACTCGCTGATGCTGCTATTTCATCTACTTCTCATAAGACTCGATCACTTTTTGCTATCATAATTTCAGCATGCTTTCCATCGAGTCCACAAAACTTTACATTTTACGTCAAATGCACTCAATCGTGAATTTGAACGAGAACGGCATACGATATAAATGCTTTAAGTCAATCCGTACAAAATAAAATCTTACTTTTAAATCTGCAACAAAAAACAGCTTACGATACAATAATGAAATTAGTAAATGCCGGCAATGGCGAATTCCTTTTCCTCGACGCACCAGGTGGAACTGGTAAACAACTTTTAATTTAATTAATTTTAAATATGATTCGGGCACAAAGTCGGATAGTACTGGCAGTAGCATCAGCTGCTACATTATTAGAAGGTGGACGAACTGCACATTCTGTACTGAAATTGCCATTGAATTTGTAAACAATAGATCAACCGACATGCAATATAACCAAAGCATATGTAATGGCAAAAGTGCTACAAAATTGTAGATTAATAATTTGGGATGAGTGTACGATGGCCAATCGAAAACTCTTCGGAGGTGCGATGATTCTACTGGCTGGAGATTTTCGCCAAACGCTTCCATTAATTCCCAGATCAACAGCTGCTGATGAAATAAATGCTTGCTTGAAAACATCAATTTTGTGGAAATACGTGAAAAATATAAAAGTAACAATGAATATGAGAGTGGCGTTACAACATGACGTATCGGCGGAAATATTTTCGAAGCCACTAAACATGGGCAATGGGAAAATTGAAGCTGACACTAACACTGGCCTTATTTCGTTTCCCCCAAATTTTTATTAATTTCGAAAGTTTTCCCAAATAAAGGTATAAATAACAAAAACCATGCTTGGTTCAGCGAACGAGCCATTTTAGCTGCGAAAAATAAGGATGTAGATGATTTGAATATCAAAACTCAAAGTCAAATTGATGGGCAAGTGCATTCATTTAAGTCCATCGATTCTTTTACCGATCCAAATGAAGTTGTCAATTAATCAACTGAATTCCTAAATTTATGGATTACCGCCTCACAATATACAACTCAAGGTTGACTCAGTAGTAATTTTGCTACGAAATCTCAATGAACCAAAATTGTGCAACGAAGCCAGACTATCGTTAAAAAAATTATGAACAATTTGATTGAAGCGACTATAATCATAGGAAAGTTTAAAGGCGATGATGTGCTTATTCCAAGAATACCACTGATGCCAACAGACTTTCCTTTCGAATTTATGCGTGTCCAGTTTCCAGTGAGCCTTGCACTTGCAATGATGATTAATAAATCCCAAGGCAATCATTAGAAGTGTGTGGAATAAACCTTGAATTGCCATGTTTTTTGCATTTGCAGTTGTACCTCGTAAGCTCTAGAGTCGTCAAACCGTCGGCGCTATATATTTTTGCTCCAGGAGAAAAAACTAAAAACATTTTACACTACAAGGCATTTCAATAGACCAGAAATCGTTTTATTTTCTACATTTCATTATCACCCATGCGAAGCTGAGGTAATCATTAATTTTGAAGCATTAACTTTGGGGGTTTCGAAAACACATATTTACATAATAAAATTACGGCGGTATGAAGTTTGCCGGGTCAGCTAGTTCTATTATAATTTAAAAAGTTCGTTTCACATTTATAAATGTTGTTCAAATTCAGGTGTGCAAATGTGTTTGAAAATGATAATAGTGAGTGCAGAAAACTGTGAAACTAGCAGGGTAACTACGACAGCGGATGACGATCAAGAAGGCTACGAAAAAAAAAAAAATTTGTGTGAAACTGACGACCCTTTTTGTGGGTGGTAACCAGTGTGGTGCGTGTTTGCGTGCGTGGTTGTGGAGTGCTCTCGTGGGTTTTGGTTATTCGAGCGGAGGAGAAAATAAAAATGCCGACGATGTTATTTTTGTGACATTATATTTTATTCTCTCTGTTTTTTTCAAATTATTTTCTGCTTATATGTATAACTACTAAAGTGATTACAATTTTCTTAATCTATTTCTTTGTTTTTCTATTTTCTAATTATTGGAGGAAATACAATATTTGTTAAATATAATTTTATTTTCTATTGAATGCAAACAAACCTAATTGTGTGGTTTAACCGATAATGTCTCAGATTTCCTTACAGTCAATCGTAAGGACCTAAACATGTTTGTATGCATTTGCATTATTTTCTTTTGTTCTTTTTTTCTACTTGTTTCTTTTGTTCTAGTATTGTTTACTTGTTTTTCTTTAGTCTTTAATTTCGACCAATTTGCAATATTTTGTTGTGTGGTGTCTGGTTGGGGTGATGGTGTACACATAACTCCTCCCTCTCTTAATGGAAAACTCTCCTGAGTTTGAATAGTATGGTTTTCTTTTTTTTCAATTTTATAAGATATTAAAATTATTATTATATTCACAATAAAACTTAAAATTAATGTTCCAATATGAGTGATATTGTTGTGATATTTTAATTTATTAATTTCTTTTAAATTTTCTTCGTTTTTAAATACAAGGTCGTTAATTGTAATTTTATTTGTGAAATTGTGAGTATCATAGTTTGAATAACAAAATGTTAGATTTTACGATATTTTAGTAAAATTATAATTGTGAAGTTATTATAATAAATAAATGTAGTGTTTTTCAACTTAATTTTGCTGTTGTCGCAAGTCTGGTTTAGTTCTAAGCCATTTGCATTTTTTATTAAAATAGTTTTTTCATTAATTTGAAAAATATCTGTAATTCTATTTTTGATAAGATTACATTTTAAGAAGTAGATTTAGAATGTTTAGAAATTTTGTAGTTCATTGAGGGTCTTAGCTTCTTCGAATTTATAAGTTACATTTTTGTATTCAAAAACATTTTCAATTTCTGCTGTTATTTCTTACCTGCTGTATTTGGTATAGGAATACAAGTATTTAATTGTGCCGATTGAAATTTATTTGAGATTTTGGCCACGCACATTAACAAATTTTCTTTATATTCCAAGACGCATAATTTTATATATTGTAGTTTGTTGAGGTCTATGTTGTAATTATAAATTTCTTCACTTGTTAAAATACTTTTGCGAAATAACGTTTTCCTGAATCTGATTTACTGCGACTTTGAGAATGTTTATCTTTATTGTTTGTTCATGAAAGTTGTCAAAAAAGTCTGGCGGTATTTTCGCTAGTTGGCGCTAAGAGCTCGTAGTTCTAGTTGTATTCGCCGCATCGGGTCATGCAACACCTTTTTGGAAAGCTCATTTCACGCGCTAACACGTGTTTGATTGATTGTCGTTTCTTTTAAGTCGTTCGTGAGTTATAGCGTCGCAAACATGGAGCAAAATAAAGAGAAAATACGACATATTTTACAGTACTACTACGATAAAGGCAAAAATGCATCTCAAGCCGCCAATAAAATTTGTGCAGTTTATGGACCCAATACAGTTTTCATTTCCACCGCACAACGATGGTTTCAACGTTTTCGATTTGGTGTAGAGGTGGTCGAAGAGGCGCCACGCTCCGGAATGCCTGTCGTCGAAAATTGCTATAAAATCGCTGAATTGGTCGAAAGAGACCGGCATAGTAGCAGCCGTAGCATCGGTCAAGAGCTGGACATGAGTCATCAAAAAAAATTTTATGAACAATTGAAAATTCAATAAAAATACCTCAAGAAATACCGTACTTTTTTGACAACCCATTATTATTTGGTTTGTAAAGAATTTCAAAAGGGTCAATTATGTGAATTACGAGGTCAGATGACGTAACAATCTGTTTAGTGTTGGTGATAATTTCTGCGTATCCAATGTCGTATGTATTTAAAATACTTTCAGTGTGGCTGCGTTACTAACTATTACGATTGCTATCATCAATGTTATTTTGAAGATGTATTTTACCTAAAAAAAAATATTTGGACGTTTAATATTTGTCAAGAGGTGTGGTTTTAATTGTTGAATGATAAGATTTGTTATACCATTCTATGCTTTGAAGTACATTTTCCGCTGTCGAAAGGCTTGGTTTTTCAATTTCTAGGACTCTAATTTTTTCGGAGAGATTATTATGAAATTTTTCGATATCTGAATTCCCAGTATGACTGTTTGGTTTTGTACAATGAACTTCTATTAAGTTTTCTATAATAGCTATACTGTTTCAAATTTCGCAAATTTGTCTATAAAAGTAAGAAAGTAACATATTTTATTTATGTATATATCTGCGTGAACTATTTCATTTAGATCTGATGGTGTTTCCGTTAAAATTTCAAACTTTTTCAGTATATTAGTTTTTTCAATTTTTCATAATTTTCATTAATACCTGTGTACAAAAATTGTATTGAATTCCGTCAATTACAAATAGCACGTCTGGATCGTATAACCGTCTACCACGAAAGAGACCGCTTCTTTATTCAATACCTTCTTAAATAAACATTTAACGGATTGTAGCTTCACGCCACATGATACATATGCACATACTTATATGTATGTCTATAGTTTACATATTTAAATTCACTAAGTTAGAGCAAAACTACTAGTCTACGAATACACGGCTAAAGGCTTGAGTACTCCAATCATATGGATCATTCAGCAATCAGCTGACTGGTATTGGTTTGTGTCCTTATTATTTATACACAGTACTGCATTCTACAGAACTTAAATCTTGAACATCCTGCCCGGCTGAACCCTCACGGTTCAGTAATTCTTCCGTAGGACTTGTTAGACGGCATAATTTCTGCACTGGTCGCTGACACCGCTGCTTAATAGGAAGTCCATTTGATATGTCTGGTTAGTATTGTACTCTATGGTCACGGTACGCACCAGGCCATCAATGCCCGGGTGAACGTCAATCACCCATCCCATATGCCAAATCGATGGTGGCAAATTTTCACCACGTATAAGAACTACATCTCCACGCTGAACATTGGGTTTCGATCTTGTCCATTTATTCCGTGTCTGAAGAGTATTTAGATATTCAGATTGCCAGCGATGCCAAAAATGCTCCAACATTTTCTGGAGGCGTTGCCAATATCGAAGACGATTTTCTGGAGCYTCAGCCAATGGAGGATCTGGACGACAATTGAGTGGTCGTCCGATCAGAAAGTCACCCGGTGTTAGAGCTACCCCTCCTWCTGGATCATCGTAGAGAGCTATCAGTGGTCTTAAATTCAGTGTAACGCATCGTCTGACTGCCCATGACCCTCAGAAGATGCGTTTTAGCTGAACGAACTGCTGCCTCCCATAGACCGTGATGAGGGGCGAAAGGTGTTATGAACTTTCAACATGTACCTTCAGCTGCCAGATGCTGTTGAGCATGTGATACCATCCAAGCCTTTATATCTTAATTCATTTTACGATTGGCCCCTACAAATTGAGTCCCATTATCACTATATAAGGTGGTACAGATATCACGTCGACTTATGAAACGATCGTAAACATCTAAAAATGCCTGTGTACTCAAGTCCTTTGCCAGCTCAATGTGTACCGCTAGTGACGCCATGCAAATAAATATGGCAGCATAAGTTTTTGTAGTCGGGGTGGCGCGATACGTTCCCACACGAACATGGAATGGCCCGCGGTAATCCAAGCCGCTACGAGAGAATGGTGGAGCCACTAGTACACGCTCTTTCGGGAGCGAAGCCATTTGTTGATGTTGTATAATTTGAAGATGACTACGACATGTAGTGCAGGCCCAGATGAAGACTTTACTTGCGCCCGTGTGGATATAAGCCAGAAACGTTGTCTAAGGAACTGAAGCATTTGCTGTATTGCACCATGTATGCAACGTGTATGAGCATTAGCGACTAGTAAATAAACTAGAGCCCCACGCATAATTATAATTTGATGTCGCTGGTCTTCACTTAACTCGGAGTTTGTGAGTCGACCACCTACTCTCAGTATACCGTCTGCATCCAAAAAAGGATTGAGTGCTAAGATTTCACTACGACCCGCAATTCTGGAATGCAATGCAAGAGCCTTAATTTCTTGTTCAAAATGATTACCTTGTGCTTGTCGAACATGCAGAAGTAAAGCCCAGTGCTGGTCTGCGACAGAAACTATATCGTTCCTGTAACCACGATATTTGGGTAACCAGCACCTTTACCAAACAGTGGTGTTAAGTAAGCGAGTCAATTTGCTAAATTTCTCTATGAGAGGTATTCTGTTGTCTTCCGGGGATGTCATAATCCACTGGTAATTAGCTCTGGAAATGAAGTTGGAAACCACACGAGATTCAGCAATGGAGAGGTACTCCTCGTCTTTTGTTAAAGAAGGTGAACGCATTTCCCCCACGCCTTGTACTAGGTCCGGTTCACCAAAGATGGTGATCTGCTAAAACGGCGGGAGAAAGAAATCTGCTTGCACAATCGGCTGGATTTGATTCCGAGCGAATGTGCCTCCAAGCATTAATGTCTGAATTGGCTTGGATGTAAGCTACCCGATTGGATACACATTGTTTGAACGGATGGATGGTGGTTTGCGTATCCAGCATAAAGCAATAGTGGAATCACTCCAATATGTACATGGAGCATCCCGTAGGCCCAAGGCTTGACGTACGTTGTCCATCGCCTTGGTTAGAAGATTAGCACCACATAGTTCGAGGCGTGGTATCGTCACATCCTTAATTGGTGCTATCTTCGTCTTCGCTGAGACAAGAGCTGCGCGCGACGATCCACCTTTATCGATCGTTTGAACATATATGACTGCTGCATACGCTTTACGACTAGCATCGCAAAAGCCGTGTAAATGCACCAAAGAGCCCACTCGTATACCTAGCCAACGAGGAATACGAAGTCGTGTAATATCTTGTAAACTGTTGCGGAATATCACCCATGAATTGAATAGCTCTGGAGGAAGTTCAGCATACCATGGCAGACGAGCCTTCCATAAGTCCTGTATGAATAGTTTGGCCACCACGACTACGGGTGCCAATACCCCAGTTGGGTCATATAATTTCGCCACGTCACTCAAAACTTCCGCTTGGTATGCATTGACATGTCGTCAACTAAGCCTATCTTGAAGAAGAGTTCGTCGCTCACTGGATCCCAGTAAACACCTAATACCTTTGTGGTTGAGTTGTTCTGATGCAGAAACTGTTGTACACGGTTATCGCAGATAATACGTGTGTAGAATTGGAATTCCCAATTATAATTTACCAATATTAATTGTCCTTGCTTCAAAATAGTCCCTATATCTTGAGCACGGGCAATAGCAAGTTCATCGCTGTCGACGCTATCCAAATAGTCATCAACATAGAAATTATATAGTATGCTATGACGCGCTGTGGCAGCCCGGCTTGGGTCATAGATGACTTCATAATTGTCATTCGTACATTGACGCAGTGCGCGTATTGCGTTGAATGGACTACAAACCATTCTATAAGTTACCGTCTTCAATTCGTACACTTGAGGATGTTCATTTGGCGATTCACGCCAAATTATTTTTTGCCATTTGCGATTTCGTCTATCTACCAGTATTTGACGGAACATCTTCTGTAGGTCTGCAGAGATGGCTACCTTGCATTTGCGAAAACGGTGAAGGATGTCGACAATATTGGCATGTAGTTGTGGTCCAGAAAACTGTGCATCATTTAAGGATGTTCCATTCGATGTCTTCGCCTAAGCGTTGAAAGCTACGCGAAATTTTGTGGTTACCGCATGATGAGGTATAAAGTAACCATTTTCTTTGTGGATGAAAGCTTGCTTCCTAACCTCCATGTGATGGAGAGCAATATATTCTCGCATAAATGCAATGTACTACTCACGAAGACATTAGTCATTCACCAGCCTCCGCTCGAGTTGTAGAAACTGGCGGACTGCCAATTGATGAGATTCTCCAAGAGCAGGAGCATCTGGTCGAAAAAATATTTGCACCTGGTACCTACCATCTGAGATACGGGTAACTGTGTCGTTGACGATCGTCTCACAGTCATCCACGTGTATTTCGGATGATAGTATGGGCTCTTTGAGTTCCCAGAAGCTTCTAAGTAACGTGTCTAGTCGTTGTTCGTTGACGCATTTCGCAGTAAGAGATTTGTGTAAAGTGGAGTGAGCAGAACTTTTCACTGGTCCAAATACTACCCAACCAAGATGAGTGTTTACAGCGCAAAGTTGCTCTGGAGAACCCTGGATGAAACCCTCCTGAAAGAGACCCGTTAGTACGTCAACTCCAATTAGCAGATCCACCGGACTTGGAGCGGCAAACGATGGGTCGGCTAACGGCAAACCTTTTAAATGGTAACAAGCTTCTGCATCTATATGCGTATCTGGCGTTACGCAGGTTATTGTCGGCACGACATAAGCTTCGAGTTTAAAGTTAATGTTGTTGTCCAAGCCAGCCTGCGTCTGTATTGTTATATGACCCTTACTTTAGACTGCAGCGCTAGAACCAATTCCTTCAATTCGTATCTCCCCTGGACGTATACGAAGACACATACGTTTTGTACTAGCATCGGTAACCAGACTCACCTGAGAGCCCAGGTCGCAAAGGGCACGACACGTTAATTGTCCTCCATTGTGATCAGTCAGGATGACCTTCTCAGTCGATAGTACAATGGTCCGGTCTCCATTAATGAGAAATGACCGGACCTTCCTCAAATGTCACTGCTGTCGTGGGTATGCCTGTGGCACCTGTGTTGAAAGTGTGTCCACTGATGTATTCCGATTGGTTATGTGACTGTTGGTATCTTCCTCCATAGTCGGTGAATTGTTCCAAGCATTGCCTTTGCAGAGCATCGTATGATGCCGATGCTGGCACCTTAAGCAATCCCGCGATGTACAATCACGAGATCCATGATCACTTCCAAGGCAGTTGAAACATAATGAGAGCCTCTTAACTGTATCCCACCGTTCCGGTATGGAAAGACTATCGAACCGTTGACACTTGTGTATTCGGTGTCCGTTAGCGCAAAGTTGGCAAACAACCGTAACCCATTTCACTGAATATAACGGCTGAGATAAGTTTGACGTTGCAATGTTAGCCGTAACGGGACGGGTTGGTCTTTGATGAAGAGTTGTTGTATCGTTCGTAGTTCCTTGAGGCGAATTGTTGGCACGCTTCTCAACAAATATCAAAAAGTCCTGCTACATTGGTATGTTGTTCGTCTGAAGGCTCATACCCCTTTCATACCTGGTTATTGTGGGCAATTTAGGTAGCAGAAGTGGCACCAAGAGGGCGTCCCAATGCCTTACCGGAAGACCCATAACGCTTAAAGATCGCATCACATTTTGGACGGTGTTAACTAGTCGAAGCACTCCCTTCTGGGATTCAGCGGGTTGGTTAGGCAAATTCAGGATACGCTGCATGTGGGATTCCACTCACAAGCGGGGATTATCAAACCGCCGTTTCATCTCCTGCCACATGTCTTCATAGCCGCCTGTATAAAGTCCAACGACCAATGGTACGCTGTCTGCATTCACATGTTGGCGTAACTTGCTTAATTTATAATTGGAATCCAGATCCTTACGGTTATGAACAAGTGCCTCTAACAAATCTTTGAAGGGTAGCCAATACGCTGGATTAAAAACAGGAATCTTAATTGGATCTAATCGCATGTCCACTTGATTCGCCACACGAATACCACCTTCACTAGCGCCACATATCCGACGTAGTCGAATACATATTTGTGTGTACAGCAACTCCGCAGCAGCCAAGAAGTCGTCATGTGTGGTCAATTCGCTGGCTTGTGCTGAAGACACCAGGTCCGTATGATACTCCATAAACCTTTCAAAATGTCTGTCCAACTGTCCACCAATCACATCACACTCAATGCTATCCGGATCGTAATTAGCTGCTTCCGTCATTTTGCTAATGCGCACAATTGCGGCATGCGCTGAAGTACGCAGATTCAAACTAGCCATCATTAAATCTTTACATTAAAACAGGTTCGAATAAGTTCCTCACAGGAGGCACCAAAATATGTACAAAAATTGTATTGAATTCCGTCAGTTAGATATAGCACGTCTGGATCGTATAACCGTCTAAGACGAAAGAGAGCGCTTCTTTATTCATTACCTCCTTAAATATACAGCGATCAAAAAAAGTATTCGACATGTAACGACTTCTCCGAATAATGATGCATAAAAAAAATATTACCAACAAAAACAAACAACTTTTGAATGATTTGGTACAAATATGATTTCAGCTTCYATTGTGGAAYTTATTCTAACCAYGAAWACAAACTAAAYCAGAAAGTTAATATTATTAATATTCAAAARCAGTTAAGTAAGCAAAATAAGTATTCGACATTTAAAAAAAATACAATGAAAACGTAATAATAATGAAAAATTAATATTTTGTTGTTTTTCCTCTGCGACGAATAACTTCCCTCAAAACGTTTTGGCATCGATTTCAATAAATTTTTGGTTACCTCTATATCGATTTTAAGCCATTCCT
>NW_017537008.1:71617-82890 GCF_001853355.1 Bactrocera latifrons
AATTTTGGGGTTTTTCTTAACTTCGCGAACCAACCATCGCTCCGCTGTTTCAGTCATTTTCTTTGGTCGACCCGATGTTGGTTTATTATCAACCGATTTGCTTTCTTTAAATTTTTTTATTATATAATGAACACTTGTTCTAGGCCTATTTATTATAGACGCCCCATTTTGCCAAAAGTTTAAATAAAACTACGTTCATTGTACACACAAGTAGTCAATATATTTCAATTAAGAAAATTTGCTGTTCCACATAACGGTACTTTCGCGTTTTCCTATTAAAAATCAGCAAAGCCATCTGTGTCGAATACTTATTTTGCTTGCTTAATTRCTTTTAAATATTAATACCGTTAATTTTCTGATTAAGTTTGTTTTTGTAGTTACAATAATTTCCACAATAGAAAATGAAATCACATGTGTACCAAATCATTCAAAAGTTTTTTGTTTTTGTTGATAATATTGTTTTTATAAATCATTATTAGGAGAAGTCGTTACATGTCGAATACTTTCTTTGACCGCTGTACATTTAACGGATTGTAGCATCACGCCACATGATACATATGCACATACTTATACATACATACATACTTATATGTATGTCTATAATATCTAGTCTACGAATACACGGCTAAAGGCTTGTGTACTCCAATCATATGGATCATGCAGCAATCAGCTAACTGGTATTGGTTTGTGTCTTTACTATTTATACGCAGGGCTGCATTCCACAAAACTGAAATCTTGAACAACAATTGAGCAATTTGTTTATAAACCTGTTCTTCATTTTTCATATATTTAGCATGGAACTCACATCTAAAAAACTTTACCTGTCTATTAAATATTTGAATAAGCTTTTGCCGAACTATATTGTACTGATTATCGGTTAAGTAAGAAAAAATATCTACTTTTCCACTAATTATGTGCGTACGACAAAGATCTATGAAATTATAATTTTTTATATCTTCTGCGCTAATAAAAATTTCTTCGTGCGGCCTAGTTCTTCTAATTACATAATTTTCTTCTTTGTTAAAATGATTTGTGTATTGAAACGATTTACAATAGTATGTTAAATTTAAAAATGATCATTTAGTTCCTCATCTTGAGAGTGGATTGTAGATTTGTGCTTATGTTATCTTCTTCCAATGAATGAATCTTGCCTGTTTTCTATCTATTCTACTTAGAAAATCGGCCACGTTTTTTTCCTTTGCTTTCACGTAATTTATATTAATATTGTATTTACCTAGTTTAATAAACCATCTTTGCAATCTTGGGTTAATGCCAACAAGGGAATTTTTATTTGGAGCTACTTAAGTGGTTGGTGATCGGCTAACAGATGAAATGATCTGCCGTAAATGTATTGTCTATAATATATCACTGCCGAGACAATAGCTAGTGGTTCTTTTTCTGTAATGGAATAACTTGAATATCGACTAACATAGCTTATAGGATGACTGTCCTCGGTTAATACTGCACCAATTGCAAAGTCACTTGCATCAGTTGAAATGCCAAATTTTTGGTTAAAGTCTGGATATCTCAATATTGGTGGGCTTACTAATAAATTTTTAAGTTTTTCAAAGGATGATATGTACTGAGGATCGCGAGTGTTTATTTTAGTAACCTTTTTTAAATATTTTGTTAAACCATGTGCTACTTTAGCTTAATCTCTTACAAATTTTCTATAATAACCTGTTATACCTAGGAATGATTTAATTTGCTTTGATGTAGTAGGCAACTTTAGTTTTTGTATGTTTTCGACTTTGCTTAAATTTGGTTGTATCTCTCTGTTGTTAAAGTGTGACCAAGAAATCCAGTCGTTTTCTAGACAAATGTGCATTTGTGTACCTGAATCTTTAAATTATATTTTCTTAATGCTGAAAATATTTTGTTGATATTTTGGGTACATTCTTCTATACTTGAACTAAAAATTAAGATGTCGTCTAAATAAACTACACATATCCTCTTGATATAAGTTAACACCAGAAATGTTGCCAATAAACCAATAACCGCCGACGTCAACTATCTCCGAATAGGAAGTATTCCAGACGTTTAGTCAGCAGAAACAAACAATTGGGAATAACATCCGCCATGCGCCGCATAAGCGAACGTTAACCAAAAGTGTTGACGCGAGTAGATTTAAGCAATATTAAAAATATGTTTAATTATTAATTAGTTACTTGTCAATTTGGATTCAACCAATAAAAGTCGTTTGACCATAAAATGTATTTTTTTCGACTTTGTAATCAATAGGCCGTTAATTGGCGCCCGATATATATAAAATATACGGCACGGGAAGTTTCGGTAAAAAAGCACCATATGCAGTGCTAAACGGGAAGCAACTCGAAATAGTTATCCGGAAGTTTCGGTAAAAAGGCACCATAAGTAGTGCCAAAGAGAAAGCAGCTGAATTTAAATTCCTTACCAACGCTTGAGGAAGGAAGGTGAGCAACTTGGAGTAAAACGGTGATCCAGTAGTATTCAGAGGGAAAAAGGACCAAATCATCATTGCCAGCCGCCATGAAACTGATCATAATGTAAGAAATATGTTAAGATTATGAAAATTTGTAGAAACCACAATAAATTAAAAGAATTCAAAAGTTTAAAAGAGTGAATATATATGTATTTCCATTTAATATCCTTCAAAACAAAAATTGTGAAAGCTTTTAAAAGAATCAAGTGAATTGTTATACAAAAAGGAAATATATTTTTTCCTTCCTCTCACGAAAGTTAATAAAAGTTAAATTTATATGAAGCAAATTTAACAATAATACAAAATCGTTCATAATATAAAGAAATCAAATAAAATAAGGCTTGTACAGCCTATAAAAAATATTTTTAATAGCTAAATAACATTAATTATCTCTGCGATTCCGTAGCCAACTCAGGGTATAAATATATATATTTAAAACAAAATAAATAACACAATCATATAAGGACCTCTCCAAAAATGGCTAACCCAAACAACCTGATTAGGCCATCATTGCTAGGGAATGCTGCGCCCACTGCTACAGCAGGACCTTCGGCTCCGGCTAACCAAATTTCGCCAGAATTGGCAAAACATAATTAAAACTAAAACATAATTAAAAAAAAATGGACCCAACTTAGTTCAAAGTGTCCTTAAGAATACAACAAATCCCATAATAACGGATCAGACAATAGACGTACAATTTCAGAAAAACATGAGCGAGATGGATAGAATACCAGATGTAGTACGCTCATTACGAGAATTTTCAGGAAACGCTTCAGAGTTAATCTCCTGGAAAAAAAACGTAGAACGCATTTTGAGGATATACGCACCCTTAAATGGCACTACACGCTATTTCGGTATTTTAAATGTAATACGAAACAAAATAATCGGAAAGGCAGATATTGCACTAGAGTCCTATAACACACCATTGGACTGGCCAGCAATCTCTCGCTGTTTAACTACTCATTACGCCGACAAACGGGACATAGGTACGCTAGAATACCAAATGACTTGCCTTATACAAGGTAGACTGACAGTAACCGAATTCTACCAAAAGGTATATGCACATTTTTCACTTATATTAAATTAAAAAGACTGCATGGAAGTTGGAGAAGAAGCAGTACAGTTGTTGACAGAAAATTATCGTCCAAAGGCCCTCGATACTTTTGTCAGAGGACTTTCTGGCGATCTACCTAGGCTTCTCGGTATTAAAGAACCAAAGAGCTTACCTGAAGCCCTATACCTATGCCTAAAACTCGAAAACCAGAATTTTAGAGCCTACCACGCAAATAATCAATCTTTTAACGCGCCGTAAGCTTCTCGACAAAAGGGCTTTACCAAACAAAATTCACGACAACATTTTGCCCAACCAAGATACTCCCAACCACAAAACCAACAAGCTTCACAGACAAAATTCCATCCTGAACTAGCTTATCTACCGCAACCTTTGACAAATCCGGAACCCATACAACTATCAACGCACACACCAAAATTATTACCCACCTAATATCCAGAAATCTATAAACCGGAACCCAAATCAATTTAACCAGCAATATAACCAACAAACCCATACTCCACCAAGACCTAATAACCCACCTCAACCCATGGACGTAGACGTGAGCCTGCGGACCAACGCGATTAATTATGCAAACAGGCCAAACCCTAAAATTATTGGTAAGCACCTTTTAAGTGCATCCAATAAAAATGAAAGTCAACCAAGAGTGCAAAGAACCTTTCACTTGAATTCAACCCCAGATCCATATAATGAACAGAATTACCAAGATAATCAGTACAATTACGACTATCAGGACAACGAATATAATCACGACTATAACTCAACACAGGACGATTGAAATGAACACTCTTTAGACCTGGCAGACGTACATTTTTTAGATTAAACAGCTCTTCGTTGCCATATTTCAGATACAAAACGAAGAGCGGACAAATTTTAAAAATATTGGTTGATACTGGTTCAAACAAGAACTATATTCAATCAAGTTTAATAAAAAATCCCAAAGAAAATGATTTTATGTAAATTCCGTAGGTGGTAAAATAAAAATTACGCACCACGCACTTCTAAATCTTTTCAATATCAAAGAATGCAATTTAAAATTTTTCCTACTACCAACTCTCAYCACTTTTCATGCCATACTAGGAAACGATAGTTTAAAACAACTTTCAGCAATAATCCACACTAAAGATAATTTCACGGTCGTAGCAAACAAACATAAAATCCAACTCCGACAATACATAACACAGGATGTAAACTCAATACAAATAGGTGACGAACATATGAATGAATTAGAAAAATCGAAATTATACGACTAGTACAAAAACACCGGAATTTATTTTCAGACCCGAATGAGAAATTGAAGTTACAACAAAAGTAGTAGCCGATATACGTACAAATTCAGATACACCCATTTAGTCCAAATCATATTCATATCCTATTAGTATTATACATAAAGTAGAGAAATAAATAAATAAATTATTAGAAGACGGCATCATCAGACAATCACGATCACCATACAATTCCCCAGTATGGGTCGTCCCGAAGAAAGACTACGCATCAGGAGAAAAAAAATTCAGACTGGTAATCGATTACAGGAAACTGAGTACGGTTACAATTGCAGGCAGGTACCCGATACCAGAGATAAATGAGGTACTGTCCCAACTAGGAGAAAACCGAGTATTTTCAGTAATCGATTTAAAAAGTGGCTTCCATCAAATTCTTCTTAAGGAATCTGACGTGGGAAAAGACAGCTTTTTCAGTGAACAACGGAAAATAWGAATTCATCAGACTTCCCTTTGGCTTGAAGAACGCCCCTGCCATTTTCCAACGGACCCTAGACGATATTCTACGACAACACATAGGCAAAATGTGTTACGTATATATAGACGACATGATAATATTTAGCAAAGACGAAGAAACACATTCCCAAAACATAGACACAATTTTCAATACTTTAAATAATACTAACATGAAAGTACAAATCGATAAATGCGAATTTTTCAAAAAACAGGTCGAGTTCCTAGGATTTGTAGTTTCCTCCAATGGAATCTCTACAAACCCATCAAAAGTACAATCAATAGTAAATTTTCTTTACCCTCTTACTCTCAATCCTTCCTTCGAGGCGAAGAAGGCAGGATGTCAAAAAATATCTCAAAGAAAGCTCACATACATCTGAATGAGGAAGTTAAGGCAGGGTTTAATAAAATCAAGGCTGCTTTGACTTCAAAGGACGTAATTTTACAATACCCTGACTATAAAAAAGAATTTGACCTAACTACAGATGCTTCCAAATACGCAATAGACGCTGTTTTGGAACAAAATGGTAAACCTATAACATTCATATCAAAGACATTGAGCAAGACCGAGGAGAATTATGCAGTAAACGAAAAGGGAATGCTTGCTATAATTTGGGCACTAAATTCCTTTAGAAATTATCTGTATGGCACGGCAAAAGTAGTAATCCATACAGATCATCAACCTCTCACGTACGCTCTGAGCAACAAATAACAATCCTAAGCTAAAGCGCTGGAAAGCAATACTCGAGGAATATAATTATGAAATTAAATATAAACCCGGAAAATCCAATGTGGTAGCAGATTCACCATCCAGACCTTTCGAAATAAATTCCTTATCAGTTGCCACACATTCAGACGAAAGCTCATCTCACAATCTAATCCCAGCTGTAGAGGCACCTATAAATGCTTTTAAAAACTAACTTTGGATCTCAGTAGTACCACAGACATATAATCACAAAACCCAATTTTTCTCGGGAAAACCTAATTTCACTTTTAAAACATTACCTAAATCCTTCAGTGATAAATGGCATATTTACCTCTGAAGAGATAATGGGTAAAATTCAGGAAATATACCCACTCCATTTTTGTACTTATAAAATCCGATATACCCAAACAAAGGTAGAGAACATAAAAAACGAGGACACACAAACTGAAGAGATACTGAAAGAACACAAACGAGTGCACCGAAATAGGGAAGAAAATAAAAAAAGAACTCATACAAAAGCTTTACTTTCCTAAGATGAGAGCAAAAATAGCAAATGTAATAAAGCAATTTCAAATTTGTAAAGAGAACAAATACGACCGCCATCATAATAAACCACAACTACACGAAACCCCAATTCCCGACTATCCTGGCGAAATAGTCCATATAGATATATACAATACAGAAAAAAAACTGGTACTCACTGCAGTGGATAAATTCTCGAAATATATTCAAGTTAGGATAATAGAATCAAAAGCAATAGAAGATATCAAGGAACTATTACGACAAATACTTTTCGCTTTCGGTGTACCCAAAACAATAGTCATAGACAACGATAAATCTCTAAATTCATCTTGAATACAATTTATGGTCGAAGATCAACTTGGTATTAGAATTTTTAAAACCCCCCCTTACGCGAGCAAAGTTAACGGACAGGTAGAAAGATTTCATTCTACCCTATCTGAAATTATGCATTGTCTTCACACTGAACATACCCATCGCTCCTTTCAGGAACTCCTAGACCGTTCCTCATACGAGTATAACTACTCCATACACTCTGCTACAGGGAAACGGCCAATAGAAACATTTCAATAGACCTAGAGCAATATGAAAAAGCAAGACAAGAAAATATCATAACTCTTCAGAAAAGACAAGCAAAAGATTTAGAATTTCACAATAAAACACGGAAGCCAATGAAAACCTACTCTCCTGGAGAAATAATATATGTTAGAATAAACAAACGATTAGGATCTAAGCTCACAGTTAGATATAAAAAGGAAGTTGTGAAAGAGGATAAATCCAGTGTATTAATCACGGAGAAAGGACGAACGGTACACAAAAGCAACATTTAAACCTAGTTTTATTACCCCCTTTTTTCCCTTTTTCTTCCTCTTACAGATTTTTCGTAAATCTGGTGTACGCAGACTTCCAAATAATAGACTACACCAACTCGCAGTTAGCAACATTTAATACAGGACTAACCAAAATTCAAACAGGAACGTATAGAATAATACATAAAGTCGACCTGGATACATGCCAGAAAACATTGAATGAAATAAGCAGTATCATTAAGATAAAAATCACTGAAGGAAATCCCCTCTTTCCTATTCTCATTAACGAACTAAACTTGGCACAGACTTATTTAAACAGACTTAAACCAAGGAGATTTAAAAAATCAATAGATGCACTAGGGACAGTCTGGAAATGGATCGCTGGAAATTCCGACCACGACGACATAGTAATTCTAGAAAATCAACTTAACAATATAATAGAAAATAACAATAAACAAGTAATAATTAACAAAGTAATTTTTGGCAGAATTAACAATATCAAATAAAATAATAAAAACTTTACAAACGAACGAAGAAATACAACACCACTTGGCTCTTGAAATAAAATATAAATTAAAAATTATTAAAAAGGAAATAATTAATCTAGATAACGCAATGCATTGGGAAAGGCCGGCATCGTAAATTCATATATTTTGTCAAATGATGAACTTAGATTAATAAAATCTGTATTTTAAAATAATAATTTTACATTAAATAATATGGAAGACTCACTACAACTAGCAAATATAAAAGTCCCGTCAAACATTACAATGTTACTTTATATAGTCGAAATACCATTAACAAATGAGGATATTTGCGACTCAATTTTGATAAAACCAATAAAAATGAGGAAAAATATTAATAAAATCCCCTATGAGGATATAGATCATTGTAATAATAACAAAGTTTTTGGCGTTAAGAATAAATGTAAGGAACATAATAATATAAGAATTCGTAGCCGTATGAATTTAATAGATATTAGTAACACTACTTGCGTCCCTCGACTACTTCAAAGCGAACCAGCGGAATGCACTATAATAAACAATCAGCACAACCCATCAGTAGAGAATATCTCACCTGGCATCATACTACTAAATCAGTACAATGGCACAATAGGGATCGACAACCAAAAGATAGATCTTACTGGATCGTACGCCGTACAATATCACAATTCTACAGTTAGCATTGACGAACAAAAATATACCTTTAGCGCAAAGTTAAGCACCAAACCACTACTCGCAATTCTGCAACCAAATCTCCCTTCAAATGGGGAAGAAGAAATCCTAAGTTTAGAATTATTGAAAGAACTCCACATGAACAACGCCAAACACCTAAAAGTACTACATATAACCCACAGAGCAGCTTTAATCACGAATTTATSTCTTTCAATCATCAGTCTGATATTCGTAGCGGTAATAGTCATCGCATTAGTTCTAAGGGAACTTTTCAAAAGCAAACTGGTAGAACGGTCAAGTTATAACGTAAACGTAACGTAAAGAGTTCACAACATCCGAAACACCACAGTTAACAGAGTCAATAACGCTAGTAAGCCAAATGCAGTAACCCAGTAGAACAAACGGGGACGYTTGTTTTTGGGGGTGGAGGAGTTAACGCCAGAAATGTTGCCAATAAACCAATAACCGCCGACGTCAACTATCTCCCAATAGGAAGTATTCCAGACGTTTAGCCAGTAGAAACAAACTTTTGGGAACAACATACGCCATGCGCCGGATAAGCGAACGTTAACCAAAAGTGCTGACGCAAATAGATTTAAGCAATATTAAGAATATGTTTAATTGTAAATTAGTTAGTTGTTAATTTGGATTCAACTAATAAAGATCGTTTGACCATAAAATGTATTTTTTTCGACTTTGTTATCAATAGGTCGTTAATTTATATTCCCTAAGAACTGAATTCATTAGACGTTGGAAAGTAGCTGGCGCATTCTTCAGTCCAAAGGGCATTCTTATAAATTCAAAGTGACCTGGGAGTGTAGAGGAAGCTGTTTTTGGTCTATGTTCTTCTTTTATTAATACCTGATGAAAGCCTTTTGCTAGATCTAATGTTGTAAAATACTGGGGTATTGGAAATTTGTCATCTATAGTGACTTCGTTTAGCTTCCTGTAGTCAATAACTATTCTCCATTTTTTCTTCATTTAATTGTTTTTCTTTTTCGGTACAATCCAAAGAGGCGAGTTGTGCGGGGAATTACTTTTTTTAATTATGCATTGGCGTAACATCTCGTTCATCTGTCTACTAATTTCTTCTTCATAAATTTGGGGATATCATTAAATTTTATTATAAGTTGGTCTACTTGTTTTTGTAACAATTTTATGCCGAATTTCATGAGTATGCGAAAGGTTTTTACCTTCTTGGAAAAATAAATCGCTATTTGCTTTTAGAATGTATTCTAATTTTTGCTTTTCTTTTTCATTCATGTCACTATTTGATAAAATATCTAGCACATTCTTTTTACTTTCTGTAAGAATCTTAATATTTTCGTAATTGTAAGGGCGTGAATTTATAAATTTAATTTTGTTGCCGTTTATCTCTACATACTCCTTTTCTAAATTAATATTGCTTTAATAGGTTTTAAAATATTCTGTCTTATTATTGCATCAAAGTTATTATTTTTTATGTTTCCAATGTATATAACTTTTTTCATTGAATTCGTTTGGGGTTGGGGTGACTAACTCTTTATTTAGGTAAAAATTTCCATTAATGCTGCTAAGTGTATTGGTTTATCAAGTTCAATATATTCATAATCTTTTAACACATTATATTTCAATAATGATGTTGTAGACCCTTTGGCAATAAGACATTTAATTTTTGAATGTTTTATAGTCACTTCTATTATCGGTAACGATTGTTTTGGGCTGGCAACTGAAAATTTGCTTGTTCTTGAGCTTGATCTATTTCCATCGGTTCGAGGGGTTATGTCTCCTTTGGACTGAATTATATCTTCTAAATTGTTGAGAATTATTTTGCCTATTTTGTCCAAAGCTAAATTGCTCGGAATTATTTTGTCTACTTTGTCAAAAGTTAAATTATTGATAATTGTCATTTTGGTTAGAATTGTTACGAAATTGCCTATGCTGATTTTGTCTAAATTGGAAATTATTGGAATTTTGCATATACTGTCTATTATTGAAATTGCCAAAATTGTGAGCCAAAGAATTTCTATTTGAAAAACTTCTATAATTATTTTTTTGAAAACTGTTTTGTCTTTTATCAAATTGTATTAGCAAACCTGTCTCTTGAAGAACGCTAAAAACCTCTATAATGGGCCTTATATTTCTACTAATAACTAGACTGCTTAAGTTGGGGTGCATCCCATTTAAAAATGTTTTTAGAATTAAACTTTCGTTGTTAATCGGAGAAAATTTTATAGTCTTTATCCTATCGAATTCATGTTTTAAACTTAGTTTATCTAAAATACCGTTTAAATTTTGAAAATATTGACTTACATTGTAGTTTCGTAGTATAATCGCCTGTGTGTAAATGGTGTGGTATGACTCCTTTACTCCAAAATTCTTTATAAGCTCTTCTCTCATTTGCTCCCATGTTGGTGTAGGTCCCAAAGGCCGGATGACACTTAATGCCTCTCCGTTAATTTTCGTTTTGACGTATCGCTACGTTACAAATCCCAACATTGGTGGGTTAGAGTTGAATAAAGGAAGGATCGTGTCTACTTCCCTGATGAACAATAATAAATCTCTGCTGTCAAAGACCATTATTCTTGAAGTTAATTTGTGATGCTGTCATCTGAAATGGATGCTGCTCGACTGGATTCATTGTTGATGTATCCTCTTTTAATATATCTGAACTTGTTGTGTTTTTTTGTACGGAGCACTTCGCTCTCTTCTGTGTGTGGCTCATTAATCTGCAATCTCACTTTTCCTGGTAATACTGATGGGTGGAATGAAGCTATTCTTCGCCTTCACAAATTGTAATTCTCGGACGTTCAAGATAA
>NW_017537008.1:87371-115074 GCF_001853355.1 Bactrocera latifrons
TAGATTAGTTTTGGTAGGATTGTTGGATTTGTTATTAGGTGTTGTTTCATTATTGATTTGATTAGTATTGTTAGAAATTTTGGCTATAGAGGCAAAAGAGTTTGCATTAGCCGACTTATATTATTTATATACATAATCGAGATCTTTAAAATGGGAACTAGTTTTAGGATTTGCTTAGAACTTATATAAAATCATAACATTACGAGATTTAGAACATTTAATTGATGCAGGCGTTCCGAGTATGCTGATTATACCTCGGCCAACCCGGCATACATGCAAACCTCTAATATACTTGTAGTACATTGCGCATATTACGAAAATGTGAATTACTTTCCATCGGATTTGTTTATGGTGATACGTTGCTCTTTAGTACACAGGTATATCTCTTCTTTTAAGGCCCGTTTGATTGCAGGAATGAACTAAAGCATTAGCGAAAGGGCTTGGATGATCTCGGAGTTTAGATATATATTTCAATCTGCTGTCCTCTACTTCTTCCTTTACCATAGGAATATCAAGATCTTTACGGATATTTTCTTTAAGCATGCAATTACTTTACTAGAAATATGTTTTCTCCACCTGGACTTACTTAAATATTGTTAATTTTTATTGCCAGGCWCATTTTTGGTCTTAATGTGCTTACACTTTTGTTCATTCACATTTATACTCCAGTTGGCGAGCCATTCTTCGGCAGAACTTAATATTCTTGATGCTTTGATGTGGCATTTGTTAAGGCTCACTAAAGCTTTGTCATCCGCAAAAGTTGATGTCAATACATTATTAGCTGTTGGTAGAAAACTAGAAACGAAAATGATTACAACTCATATATCAGGATTGGGATAGTATCGGAAATTTTTTATCTATTTTTGCCAATACCACACACTCTTAATTCCCTAGTAATAATTTGAAAC
Source organism: Bactrocera latifrons (assembly GCF_001853355.1). NCBI lineage: Eukaryota > Metazoa > Arthropoda > Insecta > Diptera > Tephritidae > Bactrocera > Bactrocera latifrons. The sequence continues at coordinate 88,280 of NW_017537008.1, forward strand.
ATTTTGAAACAAATACTCACTTTATGACAAATTACTATTAGAAACACGGTCTCTAGTCTTTAGTCACAAAACATTGTCTCAAATTTGTCACCTGATAGTTAGAAGGTCACAAAACTAATTAAAGTTCTTGTTTGTCATTTTGAATAGATTGACACTTCATTTATAAAGATTATCATGGATATTAATCCATTGTCCTTTTTTATTTTGTAAGAAACTCAAACTGGAGAATGTGGTCGTGTGTAGAAGTTCACGCAAGTGAGGAAAGTTCTCCGTCGCCGAGTACTATCATTCTATCCAATGTAGCGAACGTCTAGCCACAATCCGTATCAAAGCGAAGTTCTTAAATATATCACGTTCCGATGAAAGAGAAAAACATGGAGTGCACCTATGAGAGCTGCCCAAAGAGAGAGCTGTGTCGTGCTGATCGTGCTTGACGACAACAGTCGGTAAGTTCAACCTCCACGAGAAAACATCTCCGAATGGGTTGATGCTGATAACCTCCACGGGGTACCGAAATATGGTAATCTGTAGAACTAGTTTCCAGCATAGCAAAATTCATCAAGCTGCGCCAAATCTTGGAAAAGACGCGTTAAAAGAGAATCGGCAGACACTACCTCTTCGTCGATTTCAAAGCTGCTTTCGACAGCACGAAAACAAGCAACCTTTATGCTGCGATGTCCGATTTTTTTATCCCCGCAAAACTAACACAGTCGTAATCTTGACCTTGAGAAATACCAAAAGCTCCGTCTGAATCGGGAAGTACCTCTCCGAGCCGTTCCATACCAAAAGGTTTCAGACAAGGAAACTCTCTATCGTGCGACTTCTTCTATCTACTGCTGGAGAAAATAATTCAAGCTGCAGAACTTGATCGAACAGGTACAATCTTCTATAAGAGTACAGCTGCTGGCGTACGCCGATGGTATTGATATCATTGGCCTCAACACCCGCGCAGTTAGTTCTTTCTTCTTTCTTTTCCAGACTGGATAATGAAGCAAAGTGTCTAGGCTCTCACTTCACGTCACTGTTGGCAGCTAAAACTTTTAAGTCGTAGATAATTTCGTCTATCTTGGTACCAGCATTAACAGCAACAACAATGTCAGCCTCGAAAACCAAGACAGAATAACTCCTGCGGACAAGTGCTACTTTGGACGGAGTAGACAATTGAGAAGTAAAGATCTCTCTCGACGAACAAAAACCAAACTCTATAAGTCACTCCTTATTCCCGTCTTGCATTATGGTGCAGAGGGAGGGACGATGACAACATCTGATGAAACGATCATTCAAATCAGAGTTTGTTCCAGAAACTAGTGATGCCGTGAGCAAATTGATATTGCAAGATTGTCAGTTTGAGACAAATTTAAGCATTAAAGAAACAAACATACATTCAAAATTGCATAAACATTGATCTCCTTGGATCCCACATAAGTTGTCAATCGCTCAACAAAAAAGGCTCGTGTCGATTGGTCGAAATAAATATTTAAAAAATTAGGAAAACCTACCACCGGAGACGGATCACTCTTCACCCACAACTTCGATTTGATAAGTTATCCACCCTATAGTCCTGACTTGATCTCGAATTACGTCCTTTTATTTCCGTACGTAAAAAATAAATTAAAAGGTCAAGATTTTTTAATACCTGAAAAGGCGATTGATGCGTTCAGAAGGCATGTGTTGGAGACACCTCAATCAGAGTGGCAAAAGTGCTTTGATAATTCGTTAAGGCACGCAAAAGTATATAGATCTTAATATAGAATATTTGAAAAGAGAGAGATATGAGATTGTCGATGACTATTATTTGTTTTTATTCTGTAATCGCAAAGCATAAAAGGCAATACTCATATTATAGGTCACAAACTCAGTAAGCTTCAATACCTCATTCTTCTTCGTGCCCATATTTGTACTTAATGAGCTTACTGATCTCAAAAAGGATATATGTATACATATAAAAGCTACTAAAAGTGCTGAATTTAATATATACTAAGGGAAATAAATATAAACCAGGGGTAAGTCTGATTGATTGCGTTAACTTTTAACTTTACTCAAAACTCAATCCAATCCTTTTCCAAATCATTCCAGGAGCTCCCATATGAGCTGGAGTAATTTTCTAATTGCTATCTATATAAGATTTTAAAATAAATTTCATGAAATTTAAATTAAATAATAAAACTTTTCAAATTTATGCTTTAATTGTCCAATACCAACCCTTTTATAGCGCCAAGCAATATATGCCCCAAATATCTTCAAGATACTATATGTATATCAAAGTTATCGCTTGCACAGACCTACAGTCGCTAAGAATTTAATTCGCCTCGCCACCCTGATTATTTATACAAACATATTTATTACTCTCTATCTAGCCCAATTACTTTTAAGAGTTCCAAACAACTTACACAGCTGTTGATCGTTAATTTTATGGTTTTTATAAGAACTTTAATTTTTATAAAAACTTTCGATTATGATTACAATCAACAACATTAACCCCCAAAAGACAAAAACATCGTGTTATTTTCGTTTGTATTTCCAGTTCGCTAATAAAAAGGGTGGGTCTAGCACGTGCAAATGCATAAGTATGTGTGTTTATTAGGCACTCCCTTATAAAAAAAAAATGCGAAATTCATTTATGTTACGGTTTCTTTATTTATTGCATTATTTGTCATGTACCCCTTAGATTTATTATTGTGTAATAATATTAATGGCTCATTACACATTTAACAACTTATAATATTATGTAATCACTTTCATTATTGCAGTTTAGGGATACGTGCTTATACGTACCAAACCTGTACTGCGGGTCGAATTTTTATACTCTTGCATCCTACTGCTACAGAGTATAAGATCCGGGTGACTCTTTGTCTGTCTATCCGTGCGTCTGTCCGACTGGGTAAGCTGCAACTTGAGTTAAAATTGAGATATAGTATATTGATGAAGGTATTCGGTTTCGTTAGTACAAAACAAATTACGCACAAGGCAGTAGCTAAGGGAACCTCTGGGTGAAGAATTTTGAAAACATTTGTTTGGTCCCCCCCTCCAAATACATACCTTCTAAACTACTTAAGCTAAAACAACCAAATTAGGTCCCCTCAAATACTATTAGTACTCCTACTGACAGTGTGAAAATGAAATCGGAGATAACCTAGCCCACTCCCGATATAACGGTACTGTTCAAAACTACTAAAAGCGAAATAAGTCAATAAGGGAGATATTAATTGTTACCTCCGAGATGGTTAGTCTAAATTTAGTACATTACATTCTTCTCATATTTCTATGTCACAGTGCGAAAATGAGCGAATCGCTCATTCATTAAATTCTATTATACAAACACGAAGTAATTAATACTGTATAACGAGATATAAATTAAAACTAATAACTCTCTTAAGTACGTCCTCATATCCAACTAAAACTGTTCAAGCCAAATATCGGAAATGTAGACTCCAGTATCTATTGTTGACTTCTGATCGAAAATATCGGTCAGTGTATGGGATATACAATCGAAATTCAGAGATAACCTGAGAATACCTAATATAAAGATTTTCGACCTTCCAGATGACTTTATACCGCATATATAGTCAAATATTTGAGTTACCTTAATGAAAATGAAAGAGCGTGTTTTACTTATAACAGGATAAAATAGATAAATTTGAGCGAAAACTTGACATAGCCCCTATATACATAATTAATATCAAGATATTCGAGCATACAGCTGACTTTACACTATACGATAACGATTTTTAAGACGAGAAATTAACTATAAAATATCAAAATGCACCTTCGTATTACATATCACTCCGTTTTCTGGTTAGCAGTCATCTGTCAATTAAGTTCTGATTAACTTAACCAATATTACTTCTTTCCGCAGAAAACTGTTTTTTAATCAGAACTTGACTGACAGCTAACTAGACACTGAAAAAGCGGCCCACAATTTCTTGAAGAAAGTGACTGATCCGTAAAACATTTATCGTATACGCGATTTTTCAGTTTTTTCTCCCTGTAAATCAACCCGCTCTAATACAACTTTATGTAAATATTTATCTGTAAGCAACGGTAAAATTATGGAGCTTTGAAATCAAGAAGCGCTCATTAAAAAAATCGTTTTTACCTTTTACTTTTAAATAACAACTAAGAAAGAGCTAAAACCGGATGTGACCAAAAATTTTCTTACAACTTGCACGGCTTAAAGCCATGGAAATACTTTATGTTATTAAATTTTGCAAAATAATTCCATATTAATTTTTGACGAACCTTTATAGTACTTTTCCAATACGTTGGAGGTAGATATAACATAAAGAAAAGATAAGGTGACGTGATGAGTGTCGGGTTCATCCGACCGTCTGTGAAAGCTGTAATTGCAGCAAAGATTGGCGTATTCGAACCAAAGTCCAAAAAACGCAAATAGTCCAAAACCTATACAATACCATACCTAGCTCTAAGATCAGATACAAGATCGCCTTAAGTAAGGGCATATGTCAATTCCACCAGATTTTCTAACTTTTCAGTATATAAATTAGGCACCTGTACATGTATCGAGATAAAACTTTGCACAAATAGATCAGAACTGTTTAAGCTACCATAAACCGAATATTTGAATMCCAGCGACTATAGCTCTCTTTTTGCCGAAAATATCAGTCAATCTATGAGGTAGTCAAAATCGGAGAGAATGTTCCTTTCATAAAAATATATCCAAGTGTTAAAAATTGGTAGAGTCGGGTCAATACTTCTAATCTCCATATTCCTAATATAAAAAATTTCGAACCACTTATATCGGCCAACATCTGAAAATTTATAAAATCGCGAAAAAGCTTGCCTTAGTCCCCACATAACTAAAATTAGATAAAATCATTCGTGACTCTATTAACCTTAGACCTAATGACAGATTTTCGAACTTTAAATTGCCTTCATACTGTATACGAATATCAGTACACATGTAAGATATCTTAGGAAAATTAGCTGAGAGCATAATATTGGATATATCATAGTTTAAAGCAGAAAATGTGGAAAGTTAGCTGACATCCTGAATTAAAACATATGTATACTAGGGTGGGTCGATTCCGTACATTTTTCGATTCGGGATTTCTAATGCGGAAAAGTTGCCTTATTACTCCGTGATTCCAATGCAACTTTTTATTTTGAGATCGGATTGCATCTTCAACCACAAATTTCAGAAATTCGCCTAAAATCGTGAAATTGTCTACCTAGCGCCTGAAATATGCATCTCATGGCAAAATGTATTTATCACGTCATTTGCTACCGAAAATGGTATGTGGGATCTTGGCCGTAAGACGAACCGTTCCTGAGATACGAGCGAAAATGCGGCGCCACAGCGCAAGGTGAAAATCGGCTGTTATCACTCACATTCATTCACCTACGCCAAAGGACACGTTCGGATAGGTCTCCACACAAATATTTTTTCATCGAGTTCCTTCACTCTTGTCGGTGATTTCGCCAAGTTCTATCACTTACATTCCTTTCCCTGCGCCATACGGCACGTTCGGACTGGCCTCCACATAAATATTTTTTCATCGAGTTCCTTCACTCTTGTCGTTGATTTCGYCGAGTGCTGTCACTTATATTCTCTCAACAGAACGCAGAACTCAAAATGTCTGTATCTAAATTTAAATTTAGACAGAAATTCCCTGTGCTTGGCATATATCCATACAATCTCTCCGAGTCCCAGTTCCCTACTTACCAGGATGTTGTTTTGTGTTATCAGTTTGAAAGAGGTTAGAGAAATAGTTGCAAAAAAGATTGAAAATACTTTCAAAAAGTCATCTATTCCGATAGTTTCACACACCAGAGTTGTAYAAATGCTCACCACATACCATAAGAAATTTCTGACTCTTAAACAAATGTTTCTAAGGAACCCAATAGGTTTCAGCTCTAGAAGAGACGACTTTGTCTCTTCTGCCGGAAAATTATTTGACATCGCTGCTTGTAAATGCAWTTATTTTTCTTCTTGCACTTGTCCAAAGGAAAGGAACGTTCCTATCAATGAAAAACCATTTCTCTTGGGCCAGAGAACCAGAAGAATTGGTCGCATTGGAAGTGTTGATCTACCTGAAACAAAAAAGATTACAAAGAAAAATGAACGTAAAGAAAAGCTTTCAAAACGTCATTCAACAGCAACACTTACCAGAAAAGTATCAGCTAGAACACGCGACCATTCAGATCAGCCAGACTCCCATACAGACGACAACAATGTAGGTACGTCGCACATTGATTCTTCCGAAAACGATGCTGATGACGACTGTTCTCTTCCATCCTCTAAAACCAAACAAAACACACTAGTATTAGAACACACTGCTTTAGCTGCCCAAAGATTTGGAGTAAGTGATAGAGCAGCGGCCTTGATTGTTTCATCTGCTTTTCTGGATTGCCAAAAAAAGCAGGTTTGATAACAGAGGATCAGGCTAGCTTTGTCACTGACAAATGCCAGATTAGTCGGGCAAAAAAAAGTGTTGGAATTAAGCTCCAAAACACCGAAAGTATTGACTCTGTATATGGGCTGTATTTTGACGGCCGTAAAGACAATTCACTTCATTGTCATTACTTTGGCCACGTCATATCTCCTTCCGTGTCAGCTGAGGATGAGACGCAAGCTATATGGCAACATTTACAAGACAATTCTGTTGATGTGGAACATCTAGAAGTTGTCGGTGCTGATGGCAACAACACGAACACAGGTTGGAAAGGTGGAATCATTCGGAAACTAGAAGAAAWAATAGGTAGGCCATTACAGTGGGTTGTTTGTCTTCTACATTTCAACGAACTTCCATTTCGTGTTCTTTTCGAACACATAGATGGTGTCTCAAAGAGTCCAAATACATTGTCATACATAGGAAACTGCTCCCTGATTGTGAGAAGTTGCCTGTTGTCAAATTTGAAAGTTTTCCATCCTGCCAATTACCTTCTGAGGTTATTAATCCGACCCAACTTAGCACAGACCAAGCTTATCTCTATAAAATATTATAAGTTGTTATTTCCGGTCAATGTTCCTCAGATTTAGCGTTGATGCATCCAGGTAACATGTGGAAATCTCGCTGGCTCACCTGCGCAAATAGAATTCTGAGATTATACATTTCTACTGACAAACCAACAAAGAAAATAAAGATTTTGGTCAAGTACATACTTACAGTTTACTCACCTTTGTGGTTCTCAATAAGATTCAACAGTTCAACCAAAGATGGCTCGCGCCATCTCTATGCTGCAATTCAAAGGTCGAAATACTTACCTGCTAAACTGCGCAAGGTTGTCGATTCATCCATTCAACAGAATGAATTCTTTGCTCTTCCAGAAAACATTCTCCTTAGTATGATGACTGACGAACGGATAGAAGTCAGAAAGTTGGCCCTTGACGGTCTTCTGGCAGCCAGAGAAGCAGAGTCTGACACTGTAAATGGAAGGGTTAGATGTAATAAAGTGCCAAAGCTGAATTTCAAAGCTAATAATTATTACGATATGATTAACTTTAAGACTATTACCTTGACTGTTCCACCAGTTCTTTGTTCAGTTTCTAACGAAGAACTCATAAAAGGGCTGTCGGAATGGAAATTTAGTGAATTCCCCTCTCACACCAATGCAGTCGAGAGAACCGTCAAACTGGTGACAGAGGCATCTTCTAAAGTTATTGGAGCCCAATCTCGTGATCGTTTTATATGCTCTACACTGAAATCTAGTCAACAAGTGTCAAAGTTTATTACAAAATCTGATTTTATCAATAAATTTGACACAGATTCAGACTAAAACAAACCTGACATATGGTTGGTTAGTTGGGTTGGGCTTCGGGGGAACCCGAAGAGCAGCCACCTCCACGCGGTGGGTTCTGGGTGACCAATACAGGTTAGCKGAGAGCTGCAACAATTTTCACCTTGGGCTGTGGCGCGCCGCATTTTCGCTCGTATCTCGGGAACGGTTCGTCCTATGGCCATGACCACTTCGGTAGCAAATGATGTGACAATTAACTTTTTATACATTTTTCCACGATATGCGTATTTCAGGCGCTAGTTAGACAATTTCACGATTTTGGGCGAATTTCCGAAATTTCATGGCCGGAGTTGGRGTTGAAGATGCAATCCGATCTCAAAACAAAAAGGTGCATTGGAATCAGGAAGTACTAAGGCAACTTTTCCGCWCTATTAGAAATCCCGAATCGAAAAAAGTCCGGAATCGACCCACCTTAATGCTTAATGCGTTTTTCGTTATGAAATTCTATCTGTTGTGTTTATAATGCGGGAATTTTATTGTTTGTTTAGTTCAAGTGTGAAATTTACTTAAGCTATCTTTTTAAAATAGAGAATTGCTGTTATTGTAAACGGCTTATTTCGTTCTCAAATAACTCATCGACAGGATATAGGCATATTATTCCAAGAATGCTCATTATCTGTCAAGATGTGACCGTTTCCTATGATTTGGACTGGAGCGTTATTTTCATGAACTGTTTTACATTGTGCTGATTTATGGTTTAATATTTTGATAGTACAATTATCAGAGTGTTCTGATGTACAAATATACTGAAAAAATTCTTACATTTTGAAACACTTTGATAATTATTGCATTTTGCTATATTAGGATCTAAATTAACTTTACCATGCTTTTGTGGTAAAGGGTATACATTAAATATTCTACAGTTAGTTTCGAGTATTGGCTATTTGAAAATTATAATTATATCCTAGTATCAGAATATTCCAATAAATTAATTAGTGGAAGATCCAACTACTCATGGTTTATTAGTTCATTCACATCATTCAAATTAAGTGTGGCAGAGTAAAAATTTTTTTTTATTAATAGTATTAGTTATTGTTTGTAATTCGATATAAATTTCTACTATTATTACATTCTCATTTATTGCTTTAGGATCGAGTGTTTTAAGAATTCTTTCAAACTGTGAATTAATGCTCTTTTGTTTGTTATTATTTTCTATTAGCATATTAATTGTAGTTTTTATTTCGATAAGGTCGTCATGATCTGGTGGGGCAGTTATAAATTAAAGTACAGAACCAAGAAAGTTAAGAGATCTTTTGTGCCTATAGATATTTGGCATAAGTTGATTTTTTACTGATTCTATTTTATTAATTAATATTTTTGTCTCGGGCTGTTTTTCTAAATTATAAGAAGATCTCATTATGTCTTCATGGGGCGCAAATATTTTAAATAAATTTGATGTACGAGAACATATTTTTTGTTACCTTTAATCTATTATATTGTCACAATGCAATAGGAAAAAGTAAAAAGAAAATTATTCCGTACATGCCTTTACTGTTATGTTATCCTTATGGATACAACGTGCTTCGCGTATTTTCTTACGTTCTTATTACGCCTATGCGTCTTGAAAAATATTACGTCTCCTGGATTATAGTTCAGCTGCTTTCGATTGCGATTATGATGACGCAAGACTCTTTCCTTGTTTTGTTGCATTCGTTCTTGGATGTCGGGATACCCTCTTTGGTTAAAAACACGTCCTCGGGTTTCTCGTTAGTAACGGAATGTATGGTTTTGTTGTAGTGCCGAACAGCTTCAAAAATTTGGTCTTCCGGTGCTGAATTATTCTGGACAGCTAAAACTTTCGCTTGTCTGTTTGTAGTAGAATGGAACGCTGGCGTTTTTGTGTGCGTTATTTGTAACCGTTTGTATATTTGTTGTGCACATACTCGTATGCTTGTAAACGATAGGTCGTTATCAGTCATTAAAAATGTTGCGTTGGAGTATATTTGTGAAAGAATCTCGTCGACGTATTTGTATGAAAATTTCATTGAAGATCTTTGTCTAAATTAGCGAAATTTTGAGTATTGGTCCGTTGAGCTAATGTATACGTTATCGTTCATGTGGAATAAGTCTATGTGTATATATTCGGCTACTTCGTTTGGCGTTGGTGCGGAACCAATAGGTTGTTTGTTTGGTCGGCGTTAGTAGTTGTTTGTGTTTCTTTTTTACAAGCGTTACGTATGTTTGGCCAGTAATAYTTTAGGGCAATTTCCCGTGGAGGGGGAATCTTCCAAAAGGTACTGCCTTAGACAGGCAGTATGCACGTTTCATATTGCCCGCTTAAGATACACCTCTTTCGGGATCACGCCCAATTAGTCTTATCTAAATTTACGGGACTTGCGAGGCAGTACGCCTACGTACTATACCTTTAACTCCGGCTGCGTAGCTTGTATTTGGCCTAGCGGGACCGCCGTTGGGTATTACTTCACAGGGTAAAGCTGGGCAAGATGCCTCTGCAGAAACTTTTTCGTGGTTATTAATTATCCTCAGTTTGGATTGCTATGGCAGCCCACTCTTTCATATTCGCTCATACCAACTTTGATTGCAGCATATGGCTTACAATGTTGTCAGGCGTCGTCCTTGGGTTTATTATTCGTTCGAAGGTAGTTCTTTCCACTTCGTATCTCAAACAGAAGAAAAAGGTATGCTCGGCGTTTTCATTTTCACTGCTGCAGAATGAAAATTTTGTGTCATCGTCATGGCCAAATCTGCAAAGGTATTACCTGAAACCGTCATGGCCTGTCAAGAATTGCGTCAGATCAAAGTCCGTCTCCCATGTTGTCTCTCAATCCAAGCTGATACGTTCTTAATGAACTTGCGCGTCCGTCTTCCTTTTCTGCCACGTTCCATTGTCTTTGCTACTCTTCGAAGTTAACCTGTCTCCCTTTTTGCCCTCGTCAGCTGTTAGACGCTTATTCACAGCTTTAGATTTTAGGTAGGCTCTACGTAACTCWGAGGTCATTAAGTCCGGAGGCATAAGACCAAATATGACACTGGCCGCTTAATGTGAGACCGTTCTGAATGCACAGGCCACTCTAATGTCGCATAGCCTGGTCACTGCCTTTGCCTTATCGGCATTTGTTTTTTGACGCATACATCAGTGTTGACGGACTTTCTTTAGCTAGTAAGGCTCGTCCGCATAGCCAATTATTTGAGCCTCTTGTGGCAGCGGTAGGCGTAGAACCCCGTCGTATAGCACATTCCAAAGTAACGGAACCAATACGGAGCCCTGTGGTACTCCGCCTGTCACCACGCAGCTTTTTGGGCCAGCATCGGTGTCGTACAGTAACAGTCTATCAGTCAGATAGCTACTTATTATCCTTAGTAGATATCCCGGAGTGTTTTTTGCCTCTGAAGCGCTACTTATATGTGGCCAGGATGCTGAATTGAAAGCATTTTTGGCGTCACTAATATAATATAATATTTTTTATCGCCATGCATCCACCTGGTTCCCTCTATGGCCTTCGCCGTAATGTCCGTCAATTATCCGACTGCGTCCATGTTGGATCGATGTCCTCGGAAACCAAATTGGTTTTCAAGCAAGCCAGGCAGCTCTCCTTCTATGTGACGTTCAAAATGTGTGAAGATCAACTTCTCCAATATTTTGGTCATCGTATTGATCATACAAAGTGGTCTATACGCACTCGGCTCGCCCGCCGGTTTATTTGGCTTCTGGAGGAGAACCAGGCGTTGCTTCTTCAATACTCTTGGGAAAACGCCTTCGTTTAGACACCTACATAAAATTTCAGCAAAGGCTTTCTTGCTGTGTTTAACAGCAATCTTACGCGCCTTGTTTGGGATGCCATCAAGTCCTGGCGCCTGTTCTACTACCTCCTTTTCGTCGATTGACAAAACTTCGACCTCTCATGGTATACTTTTGCTCGTATGCTGCTCTTACGATGGGAAAAGCGATTTCACCACCTTTTCTAGCAGTGTAGCACAGGTTGGTGCCTGGTTTTTACCCCCTTGACTTCATTACTATTTTATAGTCTACCTTCTTGCATAGTTCTTTGAAGCTTAAGGTCTTACTTCTTTTAATAACCTTTTTGTACTCATTTCGCTTTCTTTTAAAATATTCTCGCAGTTTTGTGCGTTCTGGTGTACCTAAGCTTCTCTGGGGGAGGCGTCTCGCTCTATGATACTCGGTTCTTAATGCGCTAATCTCCTCGTTCCACCAGTGTGCGGACCTTCGGGGTGCGATTTGCTTTTTTCTACACATGGCCGCGTCGCAAGCCTTACTTACATACGTGACTCATGAACATGTCAGCTTGTCGGTCTAATTCGGCAGAGTTACCCATTTTTTCATCCAACATGAGGTCGAAGATGTTCTCATCTAGCGTTTCCACCTTTCATCCTTTTTTCCGTGGTTTTTCTAGGCTGCCTTGGTTTCGCGGCTTCTTACCGATTTCAAGCATAATGTCAAGATGATCGCTATGTGTATAGAAGTCGCACACTGGCGAACGTAATATCTATAATCGATCCGCGGTCATTTTTATCGAAAATATTTCCACCTCCCGTATTAAGTAGCACAGCATCTATTAAGGCGAACGTTTTGTGAAGAGCATTACCCCGCCTGTTCGTCTTGCTACTACCCAATTTTTATTGCCCTCGCGGTAAAGTCCCCTGCTATCACATTTGGTGTAGTAGTAAGGGCGTTGTGGAATACTTCATGGAGGATCTGTTCATAAACACCTTGTAGTATATTCGGAGGAAGGTAGCAGCTGTAGAAATACCGCCTATTTTCGCTCGCATATGATATGATTTCCCTGCCTTATGCTTTTAATTAAGCTTTCCCTAAAGGAGCTTAGCTCATTACTTTGTGATCGAATTGCATTTACGATGTCTTCTTTTGTTGTTACCTCATCTAGGTCGCGGATCTATACAGATACGTCATGTGCTAAGGCTCTTATCTCTGCCTGGTCACCTAACACCTTACTATTTCCCTTTCTTATGTACCCGTGCTTGTCATTTCCGCCTTTTTCATTTCCAAGAGTTTCTCGGCTTTTGCCGTCTTTCTGATGTGCGACACGTCCTCTCCAGTTCTTTGAGGGCTGTCAAGTCTAAGTATGTCGCTGTACGACACGTTTCCAGAGCGTGAAATTATAATTACGTTCGGTCTCGGACGTGGGACAGGAACAGCCTTCTTCTTCGTGTTTGGCGTTTTGCGCTTCACCTGAATACAATCGTTTTTTTTTCATCCTCTTTCATTACTTTTGTAGGAATGTCGCCTTCATTCCTTTTGCTAGCAGACCGCTCTTTGGATTTCTTCTTGAACTGCTTTTCTCTTTTGTGGAGTCTTTCGCGCTAGTTGCTCATCCTCGCGGGGCCACTCCTGCATTTTAAAGAACATTTCGTTTGTTTCTTAGATATTTGTACTTGCTTTGGGTGCTTTCGTGGAGCTTCGTCACAGAAGTTAGCAAATCACGTGTCTGATTGTTGATCGAGCGTTGAGGAAGTTTCATTGCTTCAGCTAGCCCCTTGATCATATCTCTCAGCTGAGACATAATGTCCCCTTTTGGTTGCGTAAGTTCCTCTCTAGGCGTGCTGTCTTGCAGCGCTGGTGGTGACGATCTCGTTATTGCAGGCCTTTATACGGTGAGCCCCTGTTTCGGTGATAGCATCAGTCTTGGTGTCTTAATTACAGCACAGCAGATATCACAGTAAAGGTAGAACGGAAGGAAAATAATTTATTCTTGGTCTCGGCCTACATGGCCCATGACGAGGACATACCACCGGCACCACTTACAAGGCTAGTAGAGGACAACAGGAAGATGCCCTAATAGGGTATGATGCAAAGACAAGGGGTAGCTCCAGTATAAACACCAGAGGTGAGTCACTCATACAGTATATTCTGAATATCAATCTAAGTACATATATGCAACAAGGGCGATAAGCCAACCTTTATTTTAACAACAGAAGTAGATAAGTATAAAGACTGCCCTCTGGTACCGGTTTGTCCTCAGCTGGTTCTGGGATTCCTTGCGCTTCTTTTTGTTTTCTCCTTTAGCCGCCAGTGCACGTTGGTTGGTGCTAATGAATTAAATTTGCTGGTTTTACTGCTGTATCTAGCGGTATACTTTGGTTGTTATGTCCGGCAGTAATCTTACTCATCTCCTGCCTGGAAGCGAGTTCGTCCTCCTGTAATTCATGTCCTTAGTCGTCGCTGTTGTCGTTAATTTGGTTGTTGTTTTTGTAGTTGTTATTGTGTTATTGTTTGCGTTTATATTTTGGTCGCAGGAGTAAGCCGGAAAGGGTTGGTCACTCGTCCGCAGAGCCGGTATGCGGAGCGAAACTTTTATACCTCCGACCTCGCATCGGAGGGGACCGTTCGCGATCAGTTTATTTATTACCATCATATCAGATTTATTACCCCCGCTGACCATTCAGCCCTCGGCATGGGTACCTCGACAGCTTGTCTTAGGGCGGTGTTGGTGCGGGTATCCTCATACTTCCGTAATAGAAGATGGGCGTAAAACCTAGAGTATATTCATCCAACTCACTATTGTCCCTCTTAGTTCGTAAGATTAGAGGGCGTTTCCTTTGGGATTCGCACGTTACTCTTACTTAAGCCCCTTCGCTACGACAAGGCGTCCAACTTCAAAGAAACGACTTTTTAAATAGGTCTAGAAAAGTATCTACAGACTAACAGCTATCATATTAGGGCACTGGCAATTTGGAGAACATACGTCCAATATGGATATGCCCTACAGGCTGCGGAATAGTAGGAAACAAGGAAACAATTTTCCACTTTCTCTGTGAATACCCAGACCTATCACAGATCCGATACAGAACATTTGGAATCCATCAAGCTTCAAACCGTAAATGGATTTCTATTAAAAGCATATCGAACATAAGTAGCTTCATCGAACCCTCAAAATGGTTTGAAAGAGAAGGTGAAACATCATAGCAGATATAAAAGTTCTACGAATAGTGCATCAAAATGGCACATCTAGTGCTGATTGAGTCCGAAGACAAATATAAAATCGCTTTGTCGGAAAACATTGGCCGCAGATACCATTGTATAACACTTGACAATGATGAACTAATTTTTACTGAAACTTATTGAGGATAAAGTTTTGCTGTGGATGGAAAATTACTGCCCGATTTCAATATGTCTGCCACAAAGAACGGAAAAGCTGTTTTGGTCAGAGTTCATGGTTATGATAATGAAGCTTTGGGATTTCAGAACACATTCAGAGCAACCATGTTGCTATCGAAATATGAGGCAAAATTTCAATTTAATAAAGAACGCGTAGCTAGCGGACAATGGAGTCTTTCTTTTATTATATTTACTTTTGCAGTACACTTATTCCGTGTTGTCTGTTTTATTCATAATTTCTTACTACATTTTATAATCTTAGTGCTATTTATACTTATGCGATCGTTTGCTTACTTGCTAGAACAAAAATAGTTTTATTATGCTTATCAGTTTCCGTTATGTAATTCAATCTGTTGTGTTTATAATTCCGGAATTTTATTGTTGGTTTAGGTTAAGTGTGAAATTATTATTATCGCTAACTCGCTCGGTCTGTGCAACGGCACTATGTTACGTATCACAGTGCGGAGACGGTACATCGTCCAGGCAACATTCGTACTCTATTTTCTCAGAAAACAATAAGTATCGCAATATTGTTTACGGGGATGTTCCCCGTAAAATAATTTCTAGCTCTCTACGACCCGAGAAAAAAAGACGACCCGTTCTGTCACTCAAATTTTGAACATTGGTATTTCCAATGCTGAAATGTAAATAGTGATTATTTTTACTCTTAATATAAAAAGTTCATATCTTTCATTGAGTGCGGTCAATATTCAAGTGTGCTCCGCAATTACGTTAAATATGGTAGTCCAATCTGTGGTAATTCGAAGGTGTACGCGGCGGAGGAGGCATCGACACAAATCACATAATTTAAAAAAATATGTGTGGAAACACAATAACAAATGAAATAAAAGCCAACTTAATTATTATTCGCGGAGTAAAAGTGTCCATCAGCCAGCTGTTCTGTTCTAACAATCTAACTGCAATCAGTACTGCTACATTGGTCGAATAAATTAAAAACAACTTCTCATTCAAAGTTAGTTACAGGTTAGACAGGTGACGCCGAGAAACAGTATCAGCCTCTTTGGAGTAAATAAAAAAAAGATAATTAGAAAAATTAAATAAATGAAAGGCTTAAAACTTTGGGAGCGATATGTAATCAGTACTACTTAAATTAGTAAAAGCAAACATGTGAGTGTTGAAGTTTTACTTCTATGGTAGTATAAATGTTGATCAAATATACGAAACTCTTAAAAATGAGCTAGTTAAAAAAACTGAATGAATACTCAAAAAGAAGCTTTGAAAATTAAAAATAAAGAGCAGGCGGCCAGCAATAATACTACAACGCACTGCCTACCTTTCATTATATTGTATTACGATTTTAATAACTTACATTGTAATATTAMAGCTCTAACAAAAAAAAAAAAAACTTTTTAATCAAGCTTTTGAGCAACGGCGCTTACAAACTTAATATCTTCAATGCAAGTTCGCATCGCAGAATTATAAAATAATAAGCCAATGGTAAAAAAAATTTACTCCACTCATGTGATACTCAATCCATTTAAAATGAACTAAAATTTCAAAAAACCATTCTTAAGACCGTTGTCAAAGTTGAGCCTATTAAAGCAGCTAAATTAAATCAACTACTACTCAATCAAATACTGTCAATCTTTTAGACAAGACCTCCCTTTTAATGACGATCATGGCAATATAAAGGAGCGCAAATTTGGTGTGGGATTCGTGGTGGGAGTCTCTCCATGGATGTGTATTTTTGTCCACGAACTGACGGAAGGTAAAAATTCAGCCTCCAAGGCGACACATCGCCAAATAGGTTGAGGCTGATCGACTTACCCGGAGCCCGAAATATGGTTATTTGTAGTACTAGATTCCAGCATAGAAAAATTCAACAAGCCAACTGGCTATCCAAGGATCGAAAAGCCACCAACCAAATCGATCATGTTGTGATAGACAGAAGACACGTCTCCAGTGTTTTAGATATGCGTGCGCTCCGAGGTCTTAACATCGACTCGGACCACTATCTTGTTGCAGCCAAGATTCGCACCAGCCTTTGTGCAGAAAAAAACCAACAAACACAAGGAAGGTTCGACATCGAGAAGCTGCAATCACAACAGACAGCCGAACAATTTTCTATTCGGCTTGCACTCCTGCTCTCTGAGAGCACTCGTCAAAAACTCGGTATAACGGAACTCTGGGACGGCATTTCAAACTCCTTACGTACAGCTGCGACCGAAACCATTCTTTGTCGGAAAGTTCAAAAGAGCAGCTGGTACGACGAGGAGTGCCGTGTCGCAGCGGAGAGTAAACAAGCTGCCTACCTCGCAACGTTACGATCGACCACAACACGTGCGAGATGGGATAGATACCGAGAGTTAAAGACGGGAAAAAAAGGAGGCCGAAATGTGTGAGTACGAAGAGCTTGATAAGCTGGCCGACAGGGGTAATGCTCGAAAATTCTACGAAAAAATGCGGCGGCTTACAGAAGGTTTCACGACCTAAGCATACTCTTGTAGAACCCCCAAAAGTGATCTAGTCACCGATGCCCAGAGCATACTTAAATTATGTAGGGAACACTTCTCCAGCCTGCGAAGGCGAAAGCTAACCTGATTCCCCAATCGATGACGATGGAGCAGAAGTTCCATTCCCGACCATGAAGAAGTTCGAATAGCAATTGCTCGTCTGAAGAACAAAAAAGCGGGGGGGGCCGATGGATTGCCGGCCGAGCTATTCAAACACGGCGGCGAAGAGCTGATAAGGAGCATACATCAACTTCTTTGTAAAATATGATCGGACGAAAGCATGCTCAACGATTGGAATTTAAGTGTGCTATGCCCAATTCTTAAAAAAGGAGACCTCACAATATGCGCCAACTACCGTGGGATCAGCCTCCTCAACATCGCATATAAAGTTCTGTAGAGCGTATTGTGTGAAGAATTAAAGCTCACCGTCAACAAACTGATTGGACCTTATCAGTGTGGCTTTAGACCTGGCAAATCAACAACCGACTAGATATTCACCATGTGCCAAATCTTGTTAAAGGCCCGTGAAAGGAGAATCGACACACACCACCTCTTCGTCGATTTCAAAGCTGCTTTCGACAGCACGAAAAGGAGCTGCCTTTATGCCGCGATGTCTGAATTTGTTATCCCCGCAAAACTAATACGGCAGTGCAAACTGACATAGAGCGACACTAAAAGCTCCGTCCGAATCGGGAAGAACCTCTCCGAGCCCTTCGATACCAAACGAGGTTTCAGACAAGGCGACTCCCTATCGTCCGACTTCTTCAATCTGCTCTTGGAGAAAATAATTCAAGATGCAGATCTAAATGGAGAAGGTACCACCTTCTATAATAGTGTACAACTGCCGCGTATGCCGATGATATTGATACCATCGGCTTCAACACCCGCGCCGTTAGTTCTGCTTTCTCCAGATTGGACAAGGCAGCAAAGCAGATGGGTCTGGCGGTGAACAAGGGCATGACGAAATATTTCCTGTCATCAAACAAACAGTCATCGCACACGCGATTTGGCTCCCACGTCACTGTTGACAGTCATAACTTTGAAGTCGTAGATAATTTCGTCTATCTTGAAACCAGCGTAAACACCACCAACAGTGTCAGCCTGAATATCCAACGCAGGATAACTCTTGGTGACAGGTGCTACTTTCTTATATTTTTTCGGAATTTTCCTTTCGTGCGAGGTTCTCTTCAATTTTGTTTTTTTACTCTTAGAACCAGTTACTAGAGAGTATTACGGTTTTGGTCACCTAACGGTTGTACGTATCAGTTAAAACTAATCGAGATAGATATAGGGTTATAGATACATAAATGATCAGAAATGATATAAATGGGCGTAATCGGTCCACTGCCATGCGAGTGGTATAACCAATCACTAAATCAAGATATAAAGCTGTAGTTTGGTAGAGAGGATCGCAGTAAGAAAAAATGAGTGTGGAGCCATCCTCCAATAAGTTTTATGCACATATCTCCCAAACCAGATAAGATACAACAACCCAATTTACTGAGTACAAATCTTATAAGAACTTCTACCGTCAGTGTGAAAAT
This sequence comes from Bactrocera latifrons, assembly GCF_001853355.1. NCBI lineage: Eukaryota > Metazoa > Arthropoda > Insecta > Diptera > Tephritidae > Bactrocera > Bactrocera latifrons. The sequence continues at coordinate 107,152 of NW_017537008.1, forward strand.
GGATGGAATCGGAGAATAACCCCGCTCACTTCCCATATAACGGTACTGTTAAAAACTACTAATTCAATAACTAAATACGCCAGAAACATTAAATTTTGCAACCGAGATGGTATGAAAGAGCTTTTTCAGAACTGGTGTGAAAATTGGAGTGGAGGTCTTCCTCTACTTCCCCCGATAGGTACTGCTCGAATACTGTCAGAGCTTTAGTGTTTTCGTCCATTCGGACGACAAAGATGTTTTCATTGTCCATGCCATATAGCAGATATATAGTTTTGCTTTTGTTGGTGTTGATGCTGCATATCCACCACCAGTCGCACTTACTTCGCTGCTTTATTCGTTCTGAAGAAATCAAACCTAACGGCAATGATATGAATATCATCAGCCAGCAGTTGTACACTCTTATAGAAAATTTTACTTTATTATCTACAGAAGAGGTTKAGGAAGTCACACGAAAGAAAGTCGCCTTTTCTGAAACCTCGTTTGGTATCAAACGGCTCGAAGAAGTCCTTCCCGATCCTTACGGAGCTTTCGGTGTTCAACGTTAGCTTTCACAGCCGTATTAATTTTGCGAGGATACCAAACTCAGACATCGCAGCATAAAGGGAGTTCCTTTTCGTGCAGTCAAAGGCAGCGTCAAAATCGACGAAGAGGTGGTGAGTGTCGTTCCTTTTTTCCAAGAATTGGTGAATGTTGAAAATCTGGCCAGTTCTTCATTTTGAAGGTCAAGAGCCACACTGAGGCTTTCATCTTTCACACAAAATGATCGATAGAACCGATAAGCGATGTTGAGGAGGCTTATCCCTCGGTAGTTGGCGCAGATTGTGCGGTCTCCTTTGTGTGGATTGGGCAGAGCACACTTAAATTCCAATCAACAATATTTGCGAAGAAATTAAGCAGCATACTAAAATAATCGAGGGAGCACCTCTCCAGTGCCCGACCATGAAGAATTTCAAATATCAATTACCCGTCTGAATAACAACAAAGCGGCGGGGGCTGATGGATTGCCAACCGAGCTATTCAAACACGGCAGCGAAGAACTGCTTTGTTGTACTTCAGACGGGTAATTGCTATTCGAACTTCTCCTGACTTAACTGCTGTCAAAATGGATCACATAGTGAACAGATAGCGGTTACGTCAGGAGCAGCACACGGATTCATGCTAGGCCCAGACTTTTGGAACATTAGCTATGACGTTATATTAAGACTAGAAATGCCAGAAGAATCATATTAGATTGGCTACGCGGACGACATCGCGGCAGTAATCACAGAAAGCTGAATCAGATCATGATGCGGACGCAAACATGGCTCGACACATATAACCTCCAGCTCGTTATGTTAACAAACAACCACATACCTCTCGAGATGAGCATGCACACAACTACGTATATTCTTAGGACACAGAGAGCAGTAAACTACCTAGGCGTAATACTGGACTCCAGACTAACCTTCTGGGTACGAATCCAGCACGCCGCAGGAAAGGCAGCGAGATCACCTCTCGACTGAGCCAATTAATGGCCAACATAGGAGGCCCCAGCCAAGAAAAGAGAAAGCTCCTAATGTCGACAACAATTAGCGTTTTACTATACAGCTCCGAGATCTGGGCAGACGCGCCTAAAAAAAAATTAGCCGAGTCATAAAAGACAAGGGAGTTTTAAGCTTTGCGATCTTAAGCTGCTCGGCTACAGAAACAAAAATTTCAACAGCCAAAATTAAAAATTTTATTAAAGTTTAAAAATTATAATGTTAAGAGTAGATAAAATAGTTTTTTTTTTATGTTAAAGAGTGAAGAGCAAATGATTTAAGGCAAAAAGTAAAAATTGTTCTTGAACGGACTCTATTTTCTCAAAATGCACTTGATAACAAGGGTTCCATACCACGAAAGCATACTCTAATATCGGTCTCACCAAAGATGTAAAAAGAATTTCTGTGGTAAGCGGATCTCTAAAGTCTTTAGACCAACGTTTAACAAAACCAAGAGCACCTTTAGCTTTAAAAACCATGGAAGATGTGTGAAGATTAAAATTGAGTTTGGGGTCCATAGTTACTCCCAAGTCAACAAAACTGCATACTTGCTCCAACCKAAAGTTTTKTATTACGTATGAAGTARGGTCTACAGATCYACGTGAAAAGCACATCGTTTTACATTTTTAAGGTTCAATGGCATGCCATTTTTAACACACCAAGAAACTAGGTTGTTTAAGTCAGTTTGCAACTGACATCTTTCGCTATTCGAGGTGAATGATTTAAAAAGTTTTACATCGTCAGCATACAATAAAAGTTTTGAAAACTTAAAAACGGATGATATGTCATTAATAAATAATAAGAACAGAATTGGTCCAAGATGGCTACCTTGAGGAACGCTTGAAGGAACATTGATTATGTCGGAAAGAGTATCGTTAAATATGACTTGTTGAATTCTATTACTAAGATAGGAAGCAACCCATTTTAGAAATATTGGTTAAAAACCAAAAAGATCAAGTTTATTCAAAAGAATTGAATGGTTTACTTTATCAAAAGCTTTACTAAAATATGTGTACATAACATCAGTATCCTTATTCTCCCTAAAGCCCATTGATACATGTGATACAAATTCAAGCAAATTAGTTATTGTAGATTTCCCTTTACGAAAACCGTGCCAAACAATCATGGAATCATTATTATTAGCCATTGAGAAAGCATTATTTATTAATGAAGCATGCTGCATATATACAGATATGTCCGAGTGAGGCGGTATATAAGATAAAGTTAAGCAGATATAGCCACTATTAGCGTAAATACGAATGAACTTAAATTCTATGAAGTCTGCATGCGAAGCATCGACTTCTTCAGATGGAATGAAAGAATGAATAGCAAACAAGACACCACCTCTTTTCTTGTTCAGCCGGTCATATCTAAAGATTTCAAATTCGCTATTGAATATTTCACTATCAAAAATGTGGGGCTTTAATCAAGTTTCTGGGAAACAATGATTTTAAAATTATAATTGACACTATATAAATACAGATCGGAAAGTTTTGTATTAAGGCCTCTTACATTTTGATRATAAATACTCAGCGAATTATTGCTAATCAGTTTTTTGTATCAACGGCTTTTCTTGGCATTTTACTGACAATTGCAGGGGGTTTAAAACGTTTATGCTCAAATTCGCGCACAAAGACCCCAGATGGCCAAAATGAGTTGTCAAGAGTCAATTGAAAATTGTCAGCAGATATGTCGATCTTGAAAGATGAAATATCCCTGTCGTATTTGAAATGAAATTTTCGGATGTCTGTATCTTCCGATTTTAGTTTCGACGAGATATAACTCTTAATGTCATCGACGGTGGTATCCGCAGCAAGTCTTGAGATAAATAAATAAATGTAAATGTAAATCTCTCAATGAGAAAAATGGAACGCCACCCTGAAGTAATTCAAATGCGGTCCCAGGGTGGGCGACGGTTCCTTAGAGAGGGGGTTTTTAGTGACCTGGAAGTGGCACATACCGCTGCTGTGACAATAGCACCGATAATGCGGAAGGCATTTTCCAACCCCTCACCCCCAAAAAACAACAATATTAAATATATTTAAAACTAAAGAAGCTCAATAATGTGGTTGAGCTTTTTTGGTAGAACATTGCTCTCTAGTAAGCTGGCTGGCTGCTCTTAACTTCATGTAAGTTATTTTACCCGCTGATGTTTTCGCAACGTGAGCCTTCGATTTAGGTGTATTCCAAGATAATTTACTTCTTTCACTTGGGTACTAGGGCATTGTTTATTTTAACTATCCGACACGTTTCTGGTCATAGCGAGAATAATAATTCTTACATTTTCCCTCATTAATATTTATTCACCAGTTGGCAAGCCATTGATGGATCAAAGTTAAGTGCTGCTCTAATACTCTTGATGCTCTGATGGGACATTTGTTACGGCTTACTAGAGATGTGTCATCTGCTGTATATATTTTGTACAGAGTTGCTACTTTAACTGTAAATCCCCTGTTACTTAAATATGACTCCAAAGTTGTATGCAATTCGTAAGGTAAAACGTTTCTGATTTTCCATAAAAGGTCTTCGTGCCAGACCTTATAGCCTAATTCTATTTACTTGCTCTACAGTGTCATGTTTAGCACGAAAACATAATTGATGCGTTGGTATTATATTATTTTCTGGAAGGAAAGGAGTCATCCTTGATAGCAACAGCAAATATTTTAGAAATACGGGGTAAGCGACTTATTGGTCTGTAGGAAGACGGCTGTGTTATGTCTTTACGAGGTTTATCTATCATGATGATCTGCGACTTTTTCCACTAAATTTGATATTATCCGAAACCAAGAATTTCATTAAAGAGCAAGGAGAACCCTTTTAAAGCTATAGTTGGTAACTCAATTATCATTTTTGGAGTAATATTATCATGTACCGATGCCTTTTTCGGATTTAGCTCTCTTTTATGATTCCAGTAACTTCAGAAGTAGAAGTCCTAATAGACACAAGCGACATTTTAGCGGTAGTGGGTAAGGTTGGCAACTTAAAGTTGTTCTTTGGGCAATTGGGTTGAAATACCTTTTCTAAGTTATTTGCAAAGCAATTTGCCTTATCCTCATCACTATGCTCCCAATTACCATTCAACTGCCTTAGAGGCATATTGGAATCTACTGATGGCTTGAAAGACTTTTGGACTTTCCAAAGGGAGTTTTGCTTCCTAGAACTTGGACACAGTTTCTTTGCATAATTTTCAGTGTTGTGTTTCGTACAGCAGATTTCAGTTGAAGCTGAGTGAAAGGCGAGYGATTTAACTGCTATTCACGTCTAGCTCGCCTTTTCTCATTTACAAATTTATCTATTTCATTATTAGTCATCTTTCTAAAACCAACTGGTTTATTGTTTTTTTTGTTTTGGATTTCCAATAAAGCTGCGTTAGTTATTACATCATTAAATCCTCTTATACTTTCTTCAATGTATCTTCCTGTAATTGTTTTGCAATCAATATAGATGTGGCTGCTGATATACATATTTTCTATACTTCATTCAGTTAGTTTTATATGATGTTAGAGAAACTTTTGGCTCCAATATCATGGGGTGTTCGTATAACTTTATTAGTACAGCAGAAGGATCAGATGATAAGTCTGTACATGTATCAGCTGTTATAAGCGATCTATCTATGTTTTTGACCACAGCAAAATCAATTAAATCTGGTATTTTTCTTCTATTTATGTCGGCTTACCAGGAGATATAACTGTCGCGAAAAGAAGGTTTTCTAGTATTCTTCAAGTTATAACTTCTGGATATAAGATAGACTGCGATAAGTTCTCTAAGTATGGAAAAGAAACTGATGGTTTCTATGTAAAGAAATATTCGTGGCATTATATGCCACCAACTGTCCACAAGGTTATTATTCATGGAGCTGAAATAATTCGTTAATTTTTGGTCCCCATTGGGCAACTATCAGAAGAAGCATTGGAAGCAGGAAACAAGGAATTCAGAAACACAAGGCTTTACCATGCGAGGAAAACATCAAGAAAAGGCAATTGTGAAGACATATTACATTATCTGCTCGCCAATTCTGATCCCACAATCACAAGTAGGAGAATACTGAAGGAGAAGAAACACCTGAAATTATCAGAGGAAGTAATGAACTTATTGGTAGATGACTGATAATATGTAATTTTTCTGTAGAATGCAAAAAAAAATGCCTGTATTATAATATAGTATCTTCAAATTTTTTATATTCTCTTCAGACGGCGGGTTGGTGGCCTAGTACGGTACGTTGTGGTGATGTCGCGGACGCGAGTCGTCCTGAGGGGTTGTTGGCCTTCGCGATTGCTGCCGTTTGAAACGTCTTTTGCCCCCGCGGCTGCGTGGGGCAGAGTGTCGCCCAGTCTCGGGACTGGCGACGCGTTGCAGCGTAGTGTGGTGCGGAAGCATGCACATTTGGCACACATAGCCGGACGTACACTCCTGTGTTGTACGAGTAGGCGACAGGCACCTCAGGCAATGGCCATGGGCCCGGGCAACCTGCTGGCGTTGCTGAGGTGGCATCCCTTTAAATATGCCGCAGTGTGGCAACCTGTGAGGACGACAACGACAGGTAGCTCGTTCTGTTGCGACGTTGGAGTCGCTCGGGTTGCACTGCGTTCAGCGGTTGACGGCCTTAATGCCGTGATGGCTCTCGGCGCTGGTGTTGGGACAGTCCAAGGATGTGGAACGTGGACAGCCGAACGCACGGTTGGTGCTGTCGGCGCATCGATATCCATATTTATCTGTAGAAGAGGTTATCGTCCTTAGATATTTGTGAAATATAGTGGTGAACTATGTTGCCACGTGGTGTGGCATGAGTGGGTCATCATGTGGATCGACAATTTTACGTCATTTTTGGTTTTAATAAATTATTGTTTGTGGTATAGTTGGCGGTTTTATTCTCGGTTTATTGTGTACGGTTTATATATCGGTTTTTTCGGCTGTTGGCAAACAGCATAGTTTAACTACCGGCCTGGTTAGTGTTCCAGTTTGCGTGCGGAGATCGTCCACGCGAATATGATCGTCGGAGCTGTAGTAAAGCTCCTCTATGCGGCTAAGCCGCCATTCGGTAGGAGGGAGACAATCGTCATTGATCAAGACACAATCTCCAAGCTGAGGCACTTTCTCTGGTGTTTTCCATCGGTACCTTCTGTGGAGGTCCTTTAAATAATCATCTTTCCATCGGCGACTGAAGGCATGATGGAGAATTTTCATTCTTTCCCAACGGTTTAATAAGGAAAGCGACTCCACGCCTGGCTCAGGTGTGAGGGCAGTAAAGTAAAGGAGGGGTTTTGCGAGAGTGCAGCGAGAGGCCGTAAGTCAAGAACGGCTTCAATTCTTGTTAAGAGTGTCGTGAACTCTTCATAATTGAATTTWTGGTTGCCAGCTATCTTTTTAAAATGAGATTTGAAGCTTTTTACAGCTGACTCCCATAAGCCGCCCATATGAGGGGCGCTTGGGGGAATAAACTGCCAATTGATACCTTGAGGAGCGTATTTTTGGACAATGTCATTTTAGACTTGTTTTGTGAACTCCACAAACTGTCTTTCGGTAGCTCTTTGAGCTCCGATAAAAGTTTTACCATTATCGCTCATGATTTTTGATGGAAAGCCTCGTCGTCCGACGAAACGAGCAAAAGCCGCAAGAAAAGCCTCCGTCGTCAGATTCGTAGATAGCTCAAGGTGTACTGCTTTTGTCGTGAAACAAACAAAAACAGCCACGTAGCCTTTCATGAGGGTAGGAGACCTTAGCATGGATGCCTTTATCATAAAAGGCCCAGCAAAATCTACACCTGTAGTGGTGAAACGCAGAGCAAAATTGCAGCGTTCAGGTGGAAGTGCGGCCATAATCTGCGATCGCATTTTCTGCTTATGCATAGTGCAGATTTTGCACATTAAAATGCACTTCTTTATTTGGGGCTTCAGTCGGGGTATGTACAGCTCTTGGCGGACCATATGTTGCATGAGGCGATGTTCGGCGTGGAGCTAAGAGTGAGCTCTTTTTATCAATAGGCTTCGATTCCCTTAATAATTCTATATCGCAGCTGAAGTAGCGCGTTTGGGTTGATGCGATAAGAGCGACCTTTGCTTTTTGTAAGTCTTGGTGCGTCAATTTATCGCAATGGAGATAAGTTGCTCCTTTAACTTTAAGTTTAAGCTGCTCTAAAAACTTGAGCATATAGGCAACTACCCGGAGGGCTCGGGGAAACGATGAGAATCGTTCAAGGACGTCAGTACCATCCAGGGTTGCATGATAAGTATAGATTTTTCGACTTTCTGTGGCAATTATGTTGCGCATGGGCGATTGTGGCCAAGAATCGGCAGATTCTGCTAACCATTGGGGGCCATTCCACCAGAGGGTGGAGGTGGCGAGATGCAGAGGTTTGCATCCTCTTGTACCTAGATCAGCAGGATTGTCAGCACTGGCGACGTGT
>NW_017537008.1:124854-161627 GCF_001853355.1 Bactrocera latifrons
TCAAGGACCGGAAGTCGTGAGCTGCTTGAGTCATATGTAAAAGAATCGTTTCTGGCCACTCCCACGTGAATTGCGATCAGAAAACTTTCCTCACTTGCGTGAACTTCTACACATGACTCCATCCTCCTTCAATCACTTTATAAATATTTCCACCACACTTGATTTTAAGTTTTGAGATTTAACTATTATTTTATTTTTTTTTTTTTTTGTTTAAGTTTTCGGTCACTTTCCCTGTATGTAATATAATATATATATTTTTTTTCACTTAGTTTCCGTAGTGCCTATCTTTTAAGCTCGAAGACCATGTTTTGGTGTTTGTATCATCTTTTCCGCACTCGCCATATAACTTCACCCAAATTTCTATTAAAACATTCGTTTGTGCTGCAACTCAAATGGTTATCAATTTTGGAATTTATTTATTTTTTTTCACAAAGGTATATGTACAAATGAGCATCCTCCCCCTACCTCAACACACACGCACCACATTATCACACCACATCGACTCAAACTTACATCACTCACACGCCACATTCACCACATTATGCTTACAACCCACATTCTACACTACTCACGAGAGCAGCACACACCGACACCTACACACACGTACACCAACCACAGTAGTCACACCATCCTATTCAGCACCAATGGAGATAAAGAAGGACCGATTACCAGCCTCAGGCTCAGTTCGTTCTACGACACTATCGTCGATCGGTCATACGTTTGCCAATCCATTTTTTATCCGCCGTCATCCTCTTGCAAAACCAAACGCGTTATTAAAGAGAATCTCACCTCTAAAAACGTGTATTTCCGAATATTTTCAATTCTTTTTAAATAAAACCTATGTTGGTACACCCATCCACAACGAACTTTAAACCTTTTTTTCTTTCGGTATTTATTGCTTTGTGGTGAAGTGGACAAAAGGAACTAAAAGGTGAGTGCACTAATATGACATGTGGTCGTTCGAGCCGGTATAAAATATAATTATTTGAATTCAACAAGAGGTTCGCAAGAAAAGGAAAACGTTAGAATTTATTTATAAACATAGATATATAAACGTTTCAATGTTAGCAAGAAGTTCGCGGAAAATGTAAAAAAGGTAAAATGTTCAACTTTCACAAAAGGTAAAAAATATTTTTAAATCAACGATGTGGTTCGCAAAAAAATGTAAAAAAATGTTCACCTAAGGAATCGTGTTGATCGGATGGATGTCGATTTGCCAGAGCGTTTTTGTTTCMTGTTGTCTGTCCTTTTGTAACTTTGTTCGGCGAAAGTACGAGATGGTATGTGATGTCATTGTGTGTGTAAGACCGTGGTGAATAATGCGAGTAACCAATGTTGCATACAAGATGTGGTGACGGGCAGAAGGAGGAAGGCTGATACTCATCTAGCCACATTCTTTATTCGCGTGTCTTTTCCAAGTGGGGCTTTAATCTTTCACATAATATGATCGATCATTGTCCATGCTTTCATCCGACGATACTTTATAAAGAAGCTGAAGCATGCTCCTTATCAGTTCTTCGCCCCAATGTGTGAATGGCTCGGCCGGCAATCCATCGGCTCACGCCGCTTTGATATTCTGCAGAAGAGTGATTGTTATTCGAACTTCTTCATGGTTGGGCAATGGAACATCTGCTCCATCGTCATCGATTAGGGAATTAGCAGGCTGGAGGAAAATTCCCTCCATAATTTTAGTATGCTCTGGGCTACGGTTACTAGATCATCTCCTTGGGTTCTATAAGAGAATACTCCTGTCTTGATACCTTCTGTTAGTCGCCGAATTTTTTTGAAGAATTTCATTTCGGCCTCTTTCTTTCTCTGTCTGCAAATCCATCTCGCTTTCCTGTTCAACTCTCGGTATCCACTCCATCCCGCACGTACTGTAGTCGATTATAACGTTAAGAGGTAGACAGTCTGCTTTCTATCATTGTATAACCCTACAAGTAACAAAAGAATCAGCTGTTTTCCAAGAATTTTTCACAGCTGAGATCACCTGATCGAAATCTGCTTTTTTTAGGCACAGAGATGTAATTAAAAGAAATGTAGTAGATCAACTTTTTTGTGAAAAAGTATTTGTAACGGAAAACATTAATGAAAACTTTCAAGAATATTTTTGAAACAAAAGTTTATTGGATATTTATCGCTACAACAAGATAGTGGTCTGAGTCGATGTTAGGATCTTGGAGCGTACGCATGTCTATAACGCTGGAGACATATCTTCCGTCGGTTTTTCGATCCGGAGACATCCATATAGCTTGATGAATTTTTCTAGTACTACAGATAACTATATTACGGGCCTCGGCGATGTCGATCAACCCATTTGGGGATGTTTTCTCGTGGGGGCTGAATTTATCGTTTGTTGTGCCAAAGTCTTTGGCGACATCGTCTTTCTCTACCGTCGAGGCGTGGGCGCAAAAACAGCGATATGTTGAAGAACTTCGCTATGATGCGGATTGTGACTAGACGTTCATCCACCGTGGTAAATGACAATACTTGGCGATGGAGTCGGACACGGACTGGAAGTAGTGAGCTGCTTGAGCCATATGTAAAAAAAAATCATTTCTGGCCATTCTCAAGTAAATGGCAATTAAAAGTCTTTCCTCACTTGCGTGAACTTTTACCCAACGTGGGTGTATAGCTCCTAAAAGCAAACAACTTAAGATCGAGCATGCTAAGGTGGTGAGAATGCTATTTGTTCGATTGAAAGCTGTTAAATCAAAATAGACCCAAGAAAAATGTCGTGTACGTCTTAAACTGTAAAAGGAAAGCAACAGACCGAGCAGTCTTAAAAGTTATTTATTGAATTTGAATTATATGTATGTCCTGCAATAAATAATTGTAATAAATATAAACTATATTTATTAAATTATTTCTGGCGATATTTTTTCCAAAAAATTATGCTTGGCTTCTGTGGTGGCAATTATTGAATTCACTTTCGTGTAATCATTAGTATACCTAAGAATAGTATGGTAAATCTACTTCTACAGACAACGTAAGGACGTTCAATTGGATTTCTGGATCGAATATGTCATTAGTTATATAACATTATCACTGAGCTGTTTCCGAAATGAAAAGGAGTTAAAGTCCCTTTAACAAGAAGCACTATCCAAATTCTCCAGATTAAAGAAAAAATCAAAAGCTCCGCGGTACGGTCGCATCATTTGTAGGCCGTGGTCAGCTTGCTACTCTATACAAAGTATTTAAACGTTCATCGCAAATTTTTTGAACATTGAAAAAAAATATTATTTTTCTATTGCGAAGAAGAAGAAAAAACACAGAAACTTCAAATTTAGAAAAACGGTCTCGCTCGAACATTTCGACTGGTACCTGGCAAATGACACGCATCATGTTTTATTCCATGACCTTAATCATAGACTTTAGGTATCCCACCGGAAAAAGTTTAACGGTTTAAGTTTAAGTTTCATCGACCGGTCCAAAAAGAGAAATTATATGCTTACCGAAATGTTCTCTCCGCGCGAACTCGTCGTTACTCCATGGACAGAGGCGTTTCAACGAAGGAGTTTTATTCTTTTGTTACAATGCTTAATTTCTTTGGAAAAATACTAGTACCTTAGAGCTTATTTACGTAATATAATAATATTTACATAAAAATTAAAATATGTATAAATTAATACTAATTTTAAATAAAATAATTGTACGGTATTTGATCCCCTGGCTCTCCTTTCCTACGATCGCTCAACTGCTTCGACCTAATTGCTGAAAACAAAAGTTGAAAATTTGAAATATTGTTTGCTCGAGGTTAAGTAAGCGTCAGTGTAGGTGTGTTTAAAAATCTAAATAGGTATACGCAATATACAATATATCATTAAGAACAAAAAACAAAATTGCCACCAAACTATACAGGAAAACTCTTGGCCGTCCTGAAGATCGTCCTAAATTTCATTGCAATCGTTCCAGCCGTTTCGGAGCCTTTGAGTAATATATGTACATAAAAAAATTCTCTTACTCAGTATATAGTATATAGTTTGGGCATTTCATAAATTCATTCTCTGAGATGACAGTCTCCTTCGTTAGAGTAAGATTATAATGGGGTTGTATTTCTAAATTTTGGACAAATAGTGATGTTGAAAATTTATGAAGAAAAAGGGAAATAAGTTTATGAATTATTATGCTACAATTCAAAGAGTTGCTAATTTTACAGATAAGAAAAATATTTCATTTGAATCTAGTGAAGTTACATTAATAAAAGCACTTATATTCCTCCGAGGAATATTAAGAATAAAAGATATGAGAATCAGAAATTTGTTGCTATTAAATTTGTTGGTAAGCAAATTTGTAGGATTATATTAGAGCTACGATTTATATTATTAATTCAAGCCCTACCGCACACAACTTTCTTAACCGTCTCGSCGTCGTGCTCTGCACCACAAGTACGGAGTAAAGTTAGCGAAGGAGTTTTTTTTTTTTTGTAGACCCAGGATTGTGTGTTATTTCACAACACTTAAATAATTCATAAATTAAATAAAAAAATCGTTAACTTAAGCATCGCGCAGCCATGCCGACCTATGAGAGGTTAGTTAACGCCTATTGAAAACGCGTATCACCAAACAATCGTTCGAATGCCAGACAGACGGTACTCCTGCATGACCTGCTTCGTGCAAAGAGTGGAGCCCCGAAAATACTTAAAAATCATCGTTTTCAGTAGTCTGTTTCGAAAGATGATCGCTGCTCACCACGATGACACAGCTCTAAAAGAGATCGCGTACGCCGTTAATTATGCGCAGCTGCGACAGATTTGTGGACATGCGCTTATTGGAAAATCTTTAGCATATTCCAAATCATACGGTGCAAATTGCAACAGTTATGCAGAAAGTAAGGCTATCTCCCTTTGAATAACTAGTGGGAAAAATATCACACAACGCGGCGCAATATATTCCATCTCGGGCAAAGCATTGAGAGTTTTTCTCCGCCCTATATAATTATATTTGATCAACTATTTAGAAACAATATTAAATTCAAGAATTTACTTTCTTTAAAGACATCTTTTAAATTGTAAAAAAAAAAAATACATAGTTTAGAAATCAATAAGATCATAAGAAATCGCTTACCTTAAAAAATTACCGGTCACTGTTGATCAAATGTATAGCTACATATACTAAAAATGTACAGCTACATATACTTACATATGTATGTGTATTTCTCTTTTACGCATTCCAAAATTATGTAAGTACTTTGAATGTTCGTTCTCTTACAACACAATTTTGAATTTCAAGTCAAAAAGTTAGTTTCGAATATGTGGTGACGTATGAGGTCAAACTTTACGAATGTAGTAGAAAGTTGGTTACCTCCGTCGTGTAGGCTTATAGCAGGAACAGTCAAAAACGCTACTGCCTTCCTCCCTTTTCCTTCCTCATCGGCAAAATGTGTGCCCAGTGAAAAACGTGGCAAAAACGCAGAATTGAGCCATCTTTGTTTGTTTCCATTTGCGCAATGTTGCCATTGCTCAATATGCATATATAGTTTTGTACACATCTATGTTTTCAATTAAAATTTTTTATAATATAAAATATCAAAACTGAAAACAAACCATTAAAAATAGTTTATATATTTATAAATAATAGCATTCGACTCTGATTTTGAGTTATTTTAAGAAAATTTCAAACATATTGAACAGATTGAATTTTAAAAGTTGATAATTATAACAGTATATAGATATTGGCAACCCTGTGTTGTGAGAGAGCAATCAGCTGCCACGTTTCCATGGCAAAAACCAAAATGCTGTAGATTCTCACGTCATCCGACGTCAAAGAGAGAAGGGAGTAGCGTTTTTCACTGGGCACTTACATTGCACGCCCATAAGATCGAATCAGCTGACACGACCCACGATTCTACGTTTTTCACTGTTTCTACTTGGGCAGACCAACTGTCGTAGCGGCGAACTTTTAACCTACTGGACGATTCGGTACAGCGCCACATTGGTTGACTCAGGACCGTTACAGGAATCTATTTCAACCATCTGGATAGAGTTTTGGGTTGTACACCCGCGATATTGCTGTAGTCGTATCATCCGATTCGGTCAGAAGAACGTACCCAGAAACGAAGTCAGACGAACATACCCATTAACGAAATGAACTGTTCTATCAAATTTTGGTGCTCTAGCTGAATTCTAAGCTTACGGAGACGTCAACGAATCGCGTATATTAGACCGCCTGTAGTAGCACGTCAGTTGCAAAATAAGTTAAAACGATTAATGGCGGTTTCCTGATCAGCGTCTGTGCACCATGTTGGTTAGGTGTATAACGACCAGACCGGTACACAACGCGACGCACTGGGAGTCCTTAGAAGTCTCGACAGGAATGTTTCCGCAGGTTGGATGGAAAGGGTGATGTAATCTTGCTTTGCTGAGGTGTCAGCCGCGTGGTGTTTTAGTAAATTGCCACTTCGGTCCTTGGTCAGGGAGTGTGCATCGGACGCAGAAGTAGTAACCTGAGTTGGCCCGGGTGAGCACCGGTTCGTCACTGTTTTCCGGGACTGGTATTATAAAGGCAAGGCCTCAGGGAACTGGGGTAAAGCATTGTCTCCGCGGGTACATTCATTCCTGTCTATTTCGTCCCGGCCCCCTGCACACGATACGCTGAAATAAAACACAAGTAATGGTGAATCTAATGAGAACAAAGAGCAAACGCAGCAGTACCACTTTATGATTTTGTAAAGATGAGCAAAAAAATAATTTCTGTTGTTAAAAACTTTTGAAGAACTAATCGCACAAGTAATTTTTTGTTTGGAGTTACGGTGAATTTGCAGTGTCTGATGTCAGACCTCGAGCTGGTTTGGTTTCAGTTCCAAACTAAATGGCTGGCAGCACCCTCTTAACGCAAAAGGCCATCTACGAAGGCAACACTTTAAAAGAGACCGCAATGAACTCAGACCTTGAGAATTCTGACACTCATTCATCAAAGAAAATTTCGTCAAAAAGAAAAACAGTATTACGGAAAATTTCACATCTTAAGCGGCTGCGCTACGTTTTGCCAGCTGACAGTTCTCCACCAGACAATATTGATAATATGGAAGCGTCCAATGATATGCCCGTCCGTATAATACCAAAACCGTCACCAATTTATGTGCATAACATAAACAATATTATAGGCATGTTAACCACGGTTGAATAACTGAGGATAAATACATGTTTACCTACAAGTCAGGCAGAGATGACAAGGTAAGACTTATGTTCAATAGGGTGGGTCGATTCCGGACTTTTTTCGATTCGGGATTTCTAATAGTGCGGAAAAATTGTCTTAGTACTCCCTGATTTCAATGCAACTTTTTGTTTTGAGATCGCATTTTCAACCCCAACTCCGGCCTTGAAATTTCGGAAATTCGCCCAAAATCGTGAAATTGTCTACACAGCGCCTGAAATACGCATCTCATGGCAAAATGTATTTATCACGTCATTTGCTACCGAAAATGGTGATCATGGCCGTAGGACGAACCGTTCCCGAGATATGAGCGAAAATGCGGCGCGCCACAGCGCAAGGTGAAAATTGGCTTGAGGCCACACTTCCTGACGTTGATTTCGCCGAGTGTTATCACTCACATTCACTCACCTACGCCAAAGGACACGTTCGGATAGCTCTCCACACTAATAGCTTGGCATCAATAGTCTTTAAATATTTCTCCATTACTAGAAGCAACAAAAAAAAAGTTTTTAATTTATAACATTTTAAAAAAAAATCGAAAAAAATGGATAAATTAGTGAAAAAAATCAACCTTTTTTTTGAGTGGCCGCCATTTTATGAAAAAAAATTTTAGTTTAGCTGCTTCATGACTTAGCGACATTCGTACTCATTAAGAATGTGTCATTGTTTTATTTTTCAGATGACGACAAGGGTAGAAATCATGGCGACGAGGACACGGCCTCTTTTTTCTCACCTTTTCTTCAAGGACGCATAAGTCGATGAAAAAAAATTTGTTTTTTTTTTGTTTGAAATTTATTTTGTGTCCTCTTCTAAGTTTAATAAACAAATGATAAAAAAACGGATAGTAAAAATATGTACTGCTTCTTTTTTTATTAATTGCTGAAAAAAGCTCGGAATTCGCGCCTCTAGACTAGAATACCCCCTTAACTTGCCGCGAGAAAAGAAAGACTTGTCGCTTTAATAGTCAAAATTCTTCTGACAGTTTATTTAGAAATTTTATGTCTTACTTTGTAATCATTTTTAAGCTATTGTATAGCTTCTATCGTGGGCTTTGAGCGCGGGGACCGAATCCAGAAATTCCGTAACGAAAAACCTCACGCTCCCCACTCCGTACATATATTATTTCTTTGGCACATTTGTCTGTATGTTTACGAAAGCAAATGCGAGCCATATACATATGTACATACATTCATAATAACAAGTGTCGCACGCTTCTTTCGCATCTCCGTTGTCACGGTCAACCAATGGCCGAAACGTGCGTTTTGTCAAAGAGTCAAGTGCTGAACACATTGAGCGCGACAAACTTCAAGCGACATCTGTCAAATATTAAAATGCACACGTTCTTAGGGACACAGTTATGTAGTTGTGCAGCTGCCTCAATACCTGTGTCCCTAAGAATGTGTGTATTGTAATATCTGTCGCGCTGATTGGTTCAGCACTTGTGTGCTGATAGAAAATCCAAGCTGTGCCGAAAAAAATAAAGGATTGGCCGCATATTGACCGCTTCCCTTGCCACTATAACAGCTTCCCCTACAAACTAGCGTAAATATGTATGAATATGTATGAGCTTGCATACATATCGACACAGATTTTTGCGAGTCACGGAAAAATATTTTAGAATGGACAAATATTATAAATCGACAACTCCGTTGTTTCCACTTTTCTGACTACTTTCTGTGAAGAACCATTAGAAAGTTGTTCAATTTACGATTTTTAGCTTTTGCCATCGTCGCGAAAAGGCGCTTGTAGGCAAAGGCATGCTCGGGAAGATGTTACGGCGTCTGTTTTTATGAATGGAGGTGGCATATGCGCCTGCGTTTATGAATGAAATCATTTTTGTTGTAAAATTTACTATATTTGGGCTTTACCAATTCGGCTGCCATATTGACTTGTGATGCTTCCGCTATTTAGGCAGTTGTTGATTTTGTAGAAAAATGCTTCAATTTTTTGTTGGTGACATATTCACATGTGTRCTCATATGTACATATGTGTGCATGCTTGTGCATTATTTGTTCGGAAGTGAATACAAATATATGTATTTGGGAATCTATGTTATACTGTGTTATTTCTTGATCGGTTATCATATTGCTGTGAAAATGCTAAATCAAATGCTGCAATATTGTCTTGTATGTGTTCTAAATTTTCCTGCAATTTTAAGTTCTAGAGAAAAGTAAAGGTATAATATTTCGTCTTTGGTCTTCTTACATATGCTTCTTTTGAAGTTCATAATTCATTTTGAATTTCTTTTTAGCAGATACCATATAAATATCGTCCGGTATAAGTATTTTTAATTATTTATTTATTACATATAGCATTGTTATATATGACTTAACCAAATTGTTGTCAGAATTAAAAGTTTCATAGTCCTTTGCCTCTGCAGATTTGTATTTCCGGTTAACGTTGTTTAAATGTCTATCGTCTAGATTTACTTTTATAAATTTTGGTGGTTCCTTATGCCTAACACTTTTATAATTCTTCTTTCTCTGTTTTCGATAGTCTTATTTATGCACTTAGACTTTTCGTTATTTTCTTTCATAAATTATGTTCTTGTTACTCTTACCTTCTTCGATATTTATGGGGTTTTCTTTTGTGAATGATAGCTGTTATTCTACTATTCTATAGTAGCCTTGCTCATTTTATTTGTTAAACTTAAATTTTTATTTTCTACACCTAATACTCTTATTTTTTTCTCTTAGTGTATTGTATAGTTGTTCATAATTGCCGGTGTGGTTATTCGAGTTAACGAGGTGTTCATATGTTGTTCAATATTTTCGTTTCTAAGGTAACCTTTAACATTAATGCTTTTGAATTCGTTATCAGCAATACGTTTTTCAAAGTTTCCTCTTTGTGACCTATATTGGTATATTTTGTCGATTATTGTTTAGATAGGATCTGCTGTTGCAAATTTAGAGAACCTGTCTATAAAAGTTAGARAATTCGCTTTCGAGTTAGTGTAGCAATCTATATGAATAATTTCTTTGCCACCTTTCGGTGTTCTGTTAAATTAAATTGAGCTCTTACATGTCGTCTATCATATTTAACTCTGTTGCATGTGTCGCAGTTGTTTAAGAACTTGTGTATCAGTTTTTTCAAGTTTACAAAGTATATATGTCTTTTAATTCCCTCGTAGTTCTTGGATATTCCTGTGCGTCCTGTTTCAAACTTGTGATAATTTTGGAAATGCCTGTAGACTTCTTCTTCACTATTTAGTACATCTTTAGCGTGATATAAACATTTAACAAATCATCAAATAATTCCGTAATTTGTTATTGTAATTTATTACCTTCATGATCATTAACTTCTTTATATGTATATGCCAATTTTACCTGAAGTGATATGTCTTCTGAGGATATGAGAAATATTAATGTCCAAATCTGCTGTTGATGCAGATTTTTTTTATTGTTGTGCCTGAGCCTTGTTATATTTTCTTTTATATAATCTCCGTTTATATTATTTCTCCAGCCGAAAGCCTATAATGCTAGCGGTGCGTACTTTAGTTTATTTAATAATTTGTTTATTATGTAAGCTTTAATAAAATAAAAATAAACATTATTTCTCTCCTAATTTTAGTATCCATCTTTGTAGTCTAGAATTTAGTGTATAACCATTTTAATGGGTGATGATCTGTTAACAAATCAAATTGGACGCCATCTAAGTATGGCCGTAAGTCCTTTTCTGTTGTAGAATATCTACGTTCGTGTCCGTTAAGTTTTCTGCTCGCATAACATACAGGATGTCCATTTTCTTGTAGTACGGCTCCGATTGTGAAGTTATTTGCATCAGTAGTTAATGTGTTTCTATTTGAAATCTTGATAACTTAGTACTGGGTCTTCTGTCATTATTTGTTTTAATTTTTGAAATGAGTTTATATATGCAGAGTCATTTATATTAATTTATATTGTGCTACTTCTGCGTAGTTAATTTTCGGTATTATCTCGTAGTTCCTAGAAAAGMTTTTAATTGCCTTGTTGTTTTTGATAATTTTGAATGTTATATTTTGTTTGTCTTATCAAAGATGGCTTTAACTCCTTCAGGTGTTAAAACTTGGCAGAAATATTGCATTTGTCAAATTGTACCTTAAGGTTATGCTTCTTTAGTGGATTAAAATTTTTGTAAGGCTTTCTATTTGCTCTTCAAATGTTGTACTGAAAACGAGAATGTCGTTCATGTGCACTACGCATATTTTGTTTATGTATTCTCTAAGGACAAAATTCATCAGCCTTTGGAAAGTTAATGGAGTATTTTTGAGACCGAACGGCATTCTAACGTATTCGTAATGTCCAAAAAGGGTTGAAAATGCGGTTTTCTTTCGATCTTCTTCTTTTGCTAAGATTTTATCTACATAATTTGGAATTGGGTGGATATCAATATCATCGGCATACTCCAGCAACTATACACTCTTATAGAAGATGGTACCTTCTCTACTTAATTCTGCAGCTCGAACTATTTTCTCCAGAAGCAGGCTGAAGAAGTCACACGATAGGGAATCGCCTCGCTTGAAACCTCGTTTGGTATTGCACGGCTCGGAGAGGTCCTTCCCAATTGTGACGGAGCTTTTGATGTTGCTCACTGTACAGCCGTATTAGTTTTGCGGGGATACCAAACTCAGATATCGCGGCATAAAGGCAACTCCTTTTCGATTTTGAAATCGACGAAGAGGTGGTGAGTGTCGATTCTCCTTTCACGGGTCTTTTCCAAGATTTGGCGTATGGTGAATATCTGGTCGGTTGTTCATTTTCCAGGTCTGAAGCCACACTGATAAGATCCAATCAGTTTGTTGACGGTGGGCTTTAATCTTTCACACAATATGCTCGATAGAACCTTATATGCAATGCCGAGGAGGCTTATCCCACGGTAGTTTGYGCATATTGTGGGGTCTCCTTAAATTCCAATCGTTGCTCCTAATCAGTTCTCCGCCGCCTTGTTTGAATAGCTCGGCCGGCAATCCATCGACCTCCGCCGCTTTTTTGTTCTTCAGGCGGGTAATTGCTATTCGAACTTCTTCTTGGTCGGGCACTGGGACGTTTGCGTTGTGCTTTCACTGGCATTCAGCAGGCTGGAGAAGTGTTCCCTCCATAATTTAAGTATGCTCTGAGCATTGGTGGCTAGATCAACTTTGGGGGTTTTACAAGAGTATGCTCCGGTCTTGAAACCTTTTGTAAGCCGCCGCATCTTTTCGTAGAATTTTCGAGCATTACCCCTATCGGCCACCTTATCAAGCTCTTCGTACTCATTTCGCATTTCGGTCTCTTCCTTTTTCTGTCTGCAAATGCGTCTCGCTTCCCTCTTCAACTCTCGGTATCTATCCCATCCCGCATGTGTTGTGGTCGATCGTAACGATGCGAAATAGACAGCCTGTTTTCTCTCAGTTTCACCATGGCAGCATTTTTGGAAGATTCCCCTTCGAAAAAAACACTGCATTTGGGTTATTGTCAATGATAATTGCAGAGCAGCATTTGAAAGAAATGTTCTACCACCATCTATTATAATTACTTCATTGCTAGAAGTAACACAATATGAAATATTTTACTTATTCAATATGCACCCGATATCGAAACAATATATCATAAATCATCGAATCTTTGTAATTATCCCAAATCATTTTTGACCAGTCCGGAAAACATGTCTATAGCACACAGTCGACGAATTTGTCCTCTGTGCAGATGAGTACTGCTCCAGCAAGCATAACGTTCAATCACTGTCATCTTCTACCAAGCTTAATCCAAGGCATGCATGTTATAACTTGGGTACTGTTTTCCGTTTTATTTAAGATTGCAATGTTTAGGGACACTAATCAATAGGGGTAGGAAAAAAAGCTAAGTGTCTATCTAGTGTATCTACTCGACCCAAATTATTTAACGGTCAAAGGAAAAATTCTGTTAGAGCTGAAAGTTACACTGATAAGGACACGAAGATCTTCAAGACCGCAATAGGTAAAGTGCTCTAATCCACGAGATCATGGTAAAAGACCAAACAATTGCTCACGGCTCGCTGGAAAAAACTCGAGGCTGTGCTGATCATAAGTAGACTACAAAGTAGTCATCGAAACGGTATGTGAGAAGCTGCACGGATAACGGCCGCTTTAGCCGTAATGACCAACATTCGTGAAAAAGCCAAAAAAGATGTGCGCTACTGGCCAAGGTAAGCCAATCAATTCTGATGGGGATCAGTACTACAGCAATAGATCTATGCTTAGAAAGCGAAGAGAACTTCAGAACTCTAATAAAATCTGCCCCATTAAAAAGGCAAATATTACTCATTCTACTAACACTAGTAAAGTCTACTACAGTAGTAAAGTCTGACAAAAAAACCACCAAAGTAAGAGTTGTTTTTAATGTTTCCATATTCACTAGCTCGAGTAATTCCCTAAATGATATTCTATTTACGGGGCCCCCACTCCAAACAAATTTCGTGCTCTTCGTATTAAATTGGCATATATACAAATACGTATTCAATGGGGATGTCGTAAAAATTTATTAACAAATAGTCGTACATAAAGATGATCAAGATTTTCAGAGAATTATTTTACGAACATATCCCAATAGTTTACTACGCGACTGTAAGATAAAAACAGTTTGGTGAAAAAAACTTTTAACGATCTAAACAGCTTTGCTACTCAAGTAGTTCTTATAATTTTTTAAATACATTTTAAGCAAATAACTTGGTACAGTTTAATTATACCCAAAACAGGGTAGCAAGAAGCTGCTCATTTGTCGGAACTGGCGATATCGGATCACAATAACGTATAGCTGTTATACAAACTGAATGATCGGAATCAAGTTCTTGTATGGAAAACTTTTACATTTCACAATGTATTTTCACAAAAGTTGGCACAGATTATTTTCTAAAGCAACAATGTAATCTCCGATGAAATTGTTCAGATCGGTTAACTATAGCATATAGCTGCCATACAAACTGAATGATCGGAATCAAATGCTTGCATAGGAAACTTCCTCATTTAACGATATATCTTGACGAAATTTGGTATGAGTTATTGTTTATAGAAATAATGTAATATCAGAAGAAATTGTTCAGATCGGATTACTATAGCATATAGCTGCCATACAAACCGAACGATCGGAATCAAGGGCTTGTATGGAAATTTTTCGCATTTGACGTATTATCTTCACGAAATTTGGATTACTGCTTAAGGTAATTATATAATCTTCAAACAAATTGTTCAGAACGGACTCCTATAGCATATAGCTTCCAAACATATGGAGCAAATAGTTTCTAACAGAAATGCACCTGTGAAAGATATTTAGCTTCGGTACAACCGAAGTTAACGTTTTTTTTTTTTTGTTTTGTTTTTTTTTTCATTTTAAAATGCCCGAGAGATTAAGATCTCAACTTTCTAGAAATAGATTGAAAATAGTGTTCTTCTTCTCCTTCTTGTTTACTGGCGTATACAACGCTAACGCGATTAAACCCGGTTAACAACAGAGCTAGGTCGTTTCTTCTTTTTGCTACGCCAATTGCAATTTCCAAGCGAGGCCAGATCCTTCCCCACCTGGTCTTTCCAAAGGAGTGGAGGTCTTTCCCCTCCTCTGCTTCCCTCGGCACCATATAGCAGGACGGGAATAATGAGTGACTTACAGAGTATTGTTTTTGTTCGTTGAGAGAGGATTTTACTTCTCAATTGCCTACTCAGTCCGAAGTAGCACCTGGTGGCAAGAGTTAAGTGTCGCTGGCAGGGTTGTTATTGCAGCGTTTGTGATCCAAAAGTAGGCAACTTTAACTCGTTGTGGGGTTTGGGAAAAAGGCTCTAATCCGCAAGGTCAAATTAAAGGTGAATCACTCTCCTAGATTTTTGTATTCCTTCGAAAGTTTTAGTGAAGTAACTAACTGACGTTATAAATTATTGATAAATTCATACTTTAAAATGTGGTTTAGATATGGAGCGTAAATTTTACCTTTGTAGCAATTCAAACAAAACTCCTTTTCTCGACCGTTTTCCTTGAAGTGTCTAAAGCTTTTGATAAAGTTTGAAAAGGGTGGGCTCGTAAACAAAATTATAATTCTTTTACCAAAAAATATTACAACACATCAATTACATCAATTGCAAGATTGCAGAAATATTCAAACAAAATATTTGTATGGACAGCTAATGGCGCATAAAATTAAACGAGACTAAATCAGTACACAATGATTTCACATACAACAATACCAGATATACTTCTTCTGTACTTAAACTGTACTGCATCAATCAACAAATGTGCAAAGTCTTATATGGAAAGACTTTCTGACCATGCGAACACTGAAGCTCTTGTCACCCCAAGCAAATGGAAAGAAAGGCTTAAACGCAAAAAACCGTATCACCGTAAAACCAGACTCTGCAATTTATACAAGCAGAGCACCATTAATTATTTTGTATTATACAATAAGCAAAACAAATTTTTCATTAGTTTATTTTATGTTAACT
Source organism: Bactrocera latifrons (assembly GCF_001853355.1). Taxonomy (NCBI): domain Eukaryota; kingdom Metazoa; phylum Arthropoda; class Insecta; order Diptera; family Tephritidae; genus Bactrocera; species Bactrocera latifrons. Next base: position 140,431 of record NW_017537008.1, read on the forward strand.
AGTTACAATGGCAATGAAATAAAAAAAATCGGGACTTGTCGCTTACGTCACTTTTGACATATCATAAATTTGAAATTGTAGATAATTTCGTCCACCTTGGAACCAGTATAGACCCCACCAACAATGTCAGCCTGGAAATCCAACGCAGGATAACTTGTCAACAGGTGCTACTTCGGACTGAGCGGGCAATTGAGAAGTAAAATCCTCTCTCGACTAACAAAAACCAAACTTTAGAAGTCACTCATTATTCCAGTTCCCGGTGCAGAGGCTTGGATGATGACAACAACTGATGAGTCGACGTTGCGAGTTTTCGTGAGAAGGGTTCTTCGAAAGATTTATGGTCCTTTAAGCGTTGGCCGTGGCAAATATCGCATTCGATGGAACGATAAGCTGTATAAGATATACGACGACATTGACACCTTCTTCTTCACTGGCGTAGACACCTGCTCGATTAAGTTCTGCATCTCTAATTATTTTCTCTAGCAGCAGATTGCAGAATTCGCACGATAGGTAGTCGCCTTGTCTGAAACCTCGTTTGGTATCAGAAGGTCGAAGAGGACCTTCCCGATCCTGATGAAGCTTTTGGTGTTGCTCAACGTCAGTTTACACAGCCGTATTAGTTTTTCGGGGATACCAAATTCAGACATCGCGGCATAAACACAGCTCCTTTTCGTGCTGTCGAAAGCAACTTTGAAATCGACGAAGAGGTGGTGTGTGTCGATTCTCCTTTTACCGATTTTTTCCAAGATTTGGCGAATGGTGAAAATCTGGTCGGTTGTTGATTTTCCAGGTCTAAAGCCACACTGATGGTGTGGTGGGCTTTAATCTTATACACTTGACCCCGTTTTCCGGCAATACCCCTTATACCCCAAAAGTATAAGCAGGATTGCGCAAATAATAAGCTTGGACAAATTCGATCAGTAAAAGCAAAAATAAAAATAGTAAAATACAACATACATATATGCAAACACTTATATTCATATTTTATATTTATTTATACATATATTGACATATAAGTACCAACCAAAGTTGGAAAACAACATACACTCATATGTATGTATAAATAATAATTATAAATTTCTGCAAAATTACATATCTAGTCATGTGTACTTAGAGTGCATACCTGCATCTAACCAATTTTCTTATCCCGCCTTATTTGTACGGCAAAATAATATACACGCATACACACGGCATACAATTTGCCATATGTATATACCTACATACATAATTAAATCAAATTTTAAAATAACATCTAAATACTTCGGAAAGTTTCGGCGCGGTAAATGCAACCGTTTAATAAGAAAAAAATTACATTCTCTTAATTAAAAAAAAAAGTATATATTCTATATTCAAAGACCAAATCGGCACATCTTCAGCAATACCCCTTGTCATTGTTAATATACAAGCAAGCAGGATTGCAACTAAACTTCTTAAGCATATATTATACGCACATAAACACACACATATCGTGCAGACTCAAAGGCCATTAACCTTTTGCATTCTCTCATTATCGCCGTACACGCTAATATAAACGAATGAGTGCGAAGCAATAAACAAAAGCATTCTAATAGCACAACTATTAGGAACACGAAGCAATAAATACAATAGAAAGAAAACAAAAAAAAAAAATTAATAGCACAACTATTAGGAATAAGGAAAACGAAACACTCGTTCGTTAGTTCGTACATTGCGTATACAACAAAAATACAAGATTATAATAAGGAAACGAAATACGCGTTCGTTATTCGATACGTTGCGTATACAACAAATATACAAACAGCCTATCTTAAAGATTCAAACGTATTTATTGTTACTAGATATACAYTGAGAGAAGTTTTTTCTTTCTCATATTTTCAATTTTTACCTATTATCTAAAAGAACGGAGATTCTAAGGAATCTAAATCGATACAATATCTGAAAGTACAAAAAATTATTTCTGATGAAAAGAGCCCGTGTACACCTGCTGAAGCTACATGCTCAAAGCAAGGTGCTACAAAGCGAAAGAAAATTAAAGATATTTCCTATACTAAATTTATTGCTGAGAGTGACAGTTTAATTCAATACTGCACTCGATTTTCATCCTCACCGTTTCAGGACAATTCTGAATCGGTATTCGGAATCAAAAAAAAAAAAAAACTAGGCAATTTCTTGACACGTCTTCAAGCTGCGTATGACGCATTCTAGAATCTGACGAATCAGATCTACTGGAAAATTTTAAATCCTCGGCTTGCTCCAAATACGAAAACTGCTTAGACCAGTACGAGGAAACAAGAGCTAATATCTCCGATCAATTGAAACTAATAAAAGCAACTGCACCTACTCCACAACAGAGAGTAGAGCTGCCACAAATTCAAAGCCAAGAAGCGTGTTCAGGCATTCACCTTAAAGTGCTAGTAATGTGATACAGAAATATTACACGGAGGTTATGAACAATGGCCGTCCTTCCGGGAAATGTTTACGGCCGTGTACATAAACCATCCTAAATTATCTCAAGCGCAAAAATTGTATCCCCTCCGATACAAAAMAAAAGGTCAAGCAGGCGCAATAGTCAAACAGTTCGCTCTTAATGACGAAAATTTCAACTATGCTTGGGAAGCTTTAAAGGCTCGCTACGAGAACGAAAGAATATTAGTCGACAAAACAAGTCAGATATTAATGAATTTACCAAAAATACATGACATTGCGGAAAGGGTAGATAACAAACGGTCAGAACTAAAAACGTTCAACACGATCTAAATAGAAATTTTCTTAGAGCACAAGCTAGTAACAACCACAATTTAAACAGTAGCTTCTTTAAAAATCAATCGTTCACAACCGAACAATATAAAAAATCGTCCTGCGAACTGTGTAAACGAGGGTACAAACTGATTGCGAAAAGTTTAAAAAACTTAATATCAATGAAAGTAACAACTTTGTCAGAGCAAAAAGACTCTGTACAAACTGTTTGTCCCACTCACATAATCTCAATAACTGCGAAGGCAAATTCAATTGCGTACATTGCCATAAGAGGCATTATTCAATGTTGCATTTCAATAACTTTCCTAGCACACCCCAAAGTAGCGCTTTCTCCAAGAGTGCAACGGGTTTAGTTGCAACCGCAAGAGACACCATGCTGCTCCAAGGCATTAAAAACTAAAACGCTACACAGCGAGAATTAAAGTAGGGTACTACTACCCACAGCAGTTATCTCCATCGAACACCGAGGATAACTTTTCAAATAGAGAGCCCTATTAGACCCAGGATCACAACGATCATTCATAGCGTCTAGTATGCAAAATAGGCTAAAACTACCAACAAAACAAGCCAATTATGAAATTAAGGGAATGGACGGAAGAGTAGTACAAAACTCAAATAAAATCTGCCCCATTACCCTAATTTCCCCCCAAGCGGATAAGTGCATTCAATCAGAAGCTATAATCTTGCCGCAACTTACAAACATGCTTCCAAGCTATCATATAAATAGCAAGCATTGGCAAAAGGTTACACACCTAAAGCTAGCAGATCCTAACTGCAATACCCCCGCTCAAATAGATCTTCTATTAGCAGCGATCTTATACCTCAAATTATATTAGAAGGGGTTGAAAAAATTTCAAACACCCTTCTAGCTCAAAATACTATATTCGGTTGGATACTAAGTGCGCTAGTGACAGAACCAGTTACCACCATGACAACTCAAGTGGAAGAAATATCCAATGAAGTTCTTAATTCACAATTAAGGAAATTTTGGGAGTTAGAAAAACGCCCTCCCATTTCAATTACAACACCAGAAGATCAGTACTGTGAAGACTTTTACAAAGCTACAACTACTAGATCAAGAAATGGTCGGTATGTCGTACGACTACTATTTAAACTACAATTTCCAGATACACTCGCCATAGGTCACTCTTGCACCTCTGCAATACAGCAGTTTCTAAGTATGGAAAAAAAACCTACTTAGAAAAGGTGAGCTCAAACAACATTATGATGATGTCTTACAAGAATACCTCCATTTAGATCATATGGAGGAGGTAAGCCCATGCGAAAAAATCATGAAAAGCCAATATCACTCATTCTACTTGCCACATCTTGCAGTAGTAAAGAATGACAAAAAAAAAAAAAAAGTTAGAGTTGTCTTCAATTCCTCCAGATCCACTAGCTCGGGGAATTCCCTAAATCATATTCTATTCACGCGACCCACCCTCCAACCAGATTTAACGCTCCTCATATTAAATTGGCGTATATACAAATACGTTTTCAATGGGGACGTCGAAAAAATGTGTCGACAAATAATCGTACATAAAAATGATCAAGATTTTCATCGAATTATTTCTCAATAGTCCACTACGCGACTTTCATTTAAAAACAGTTACCTTTGGCGTAAAMTGTTCCCCATACCTCGGCATTCGTACACTCCACGAACTGGCAGAAGACATGAAGTCAGAATTTCCTCTGGCAACACAAGTCTTAAAAACACAAACGTATGTAGACGATATCCTGTCCGGGAGAAACAGCCTCTCACAAGCATATGAGTCCTTATCACAAGTGATAAAGGCCCTCAACACCGCAGTGTTTCCTCTATAGAAGATCACAGCTAATCACCCAAGTATCTTAAAGAATATACCAAATGATAACAAATTGGATACTAATTTAATTATATTCGAAAAAGAAAGTATAACAAAACACTGGGCATCCAATGGAATGCGATAACGGACCAGGTCTCATACACGACAGAAACCATAACCGCATTATCCGCCATAACAAAGATGAAAATTTTGTCCTCAATGGCAAAACTTTTTGACCCCGTAGGATGGCTTGCGTCAATTATGATAAAAGCGAAAATCTTGATTCAAGAATTATGGCTAGACGGGACGGACTGGGACGAACAAGTGAAACCTCTTCGGTTAGAAAAGTGGTCCCAGTTTGCTAATAATCTGAAAGACATCTCGCAGATACAAATTTCACGGTGGGTAAATAAAGTGGAACTACACGGCTTCTGCGATGCCTCTGAAAAGGCATAGTGCGCCACCATCTATGTGCGCACACAAAGCGACACCGCAACCACAAGCCACTTACTAGCGGCAAAAGCAAAAGTCGCACCTCTAAAAACGATAAGTCTACCACGACTTGAACTCTGTGGCGCTCTGCTACTAGCAAAGCTGGTTTCCATGGTGCAGACCCACGTGAACATGGCAAAATGCAAATTATATCTATGGTCCGATTCTGAAATTTTTCTAGCCTGGTTAGAAAAGCCACCACACTCGTGGAAAACATATATTTCTAATGGAACCTCTCAAATACTTGACCTAGTAGGAGCAGCCATATGGCGACACGTAGCCAGTGCTGACAATCCTGCTGATCTAGGTACAAGAGGGTGCAAACCCCTGGATCTTGCCACCACCACGCTCTGGTATCCACAATCGGCAATACGCAACATAATCGTCCCAGAAAGTCGGAAAATCGACACCTATCATACAATAGTAGATGATAATGAAATCCTTGAACGATTATCATCGTTCACCCGAGCACTCAAAGTAGTCGCATATATGCTCAAGTTCATAGAGCAACTTAAATTTAAAGTTAAAGGAGTAACTTACACCCGTTGCGTACAGTGAAGCACCAGGACTTAGAAAAGCAAAGGTCGCGCTTATCGCATCAACCCAAGCGCGCTACTTCAGTCGCGACATAGCATTACTCAGAGAGTCGAAGCCGATTGACAGGAAGAGCTCACTCTTAGTTTTAAACCCATTTTTAGACACGAAAGGTCTTTTTCGTGCCAATGGTTTCCTCGCTAATTCAAGCCTGACTTACAACGAACGGCCGCTCACTGCACTATCTCAAGATCCCAGGGCATTTTCTAAAAGGAGCACCCATTATGGCCACACCTGAGCCAGGGGTGGAGTCGCTATCCTTATTAAATAGATGAGAAAGAATTAAAATTCTCCATCATAATTTCAGTAGCCGATGGAAAGAAGACTATATAAAGGACCTACACAAGAGGTACCGATGGAAAAGTACAGCAAATGCTCCAAAAGTTGGAGATTGTGTCCTGATTCACGACGATTGCCTGCCACCTACCGAATGGCGGCTGGGCCGCATAGAGAAGCTTTACCGAGGCTCCGACGGTCATATTCGCGTATCGATCTCCGTACGCAATCCGGAAAGCTAACAAGACCGCTCGTCAAACTATGCTTCTTACCGAGCGCTGATAACCGCGAAACGAAAACTGCACCAGATGCGGCCGGCCCAGTTGCAGCTCCCCGAATCACCACATCAACGGGTCCGCGTAGTGGAACGCGAACACTGCCGTCAACGCCCATATCAGCAGCAGAGCCGCAGCGCATCAGTTGCCCAATATGTCGTCGACCGCAGGGGTTGATGCACTGCGCCATTTTTAAAGGACTGCCACCACAGCAAATTCTGCGCGTCGTGCAGGCACTCGGCCACTACCTCAATTGTCTGGCACCTACCCACACTACCCTCATCACACCATGCTGCACCGAACCACCAGACACGACCTCGGTCGGCATTCTGGTAGTCACCACCGTGGCGCAGTACGACGACCGCTAATAAGCCGGTATACACGAACCCGTCGACAGCCAACCACATCATCCTCCCGTATTCGACGCCAACAGAATGGGACGTCAACCCGACGCCAGCAACAAACACCCCGTCCGCGCCGCAACTCCGGCCTGAGCACCGTTGTAGCCACGCTCCAGCAACTGCAACGACTTCTAGGTTGAAATATTCGCCTAGGGGAGCCGGGATGGCTAAATGAGCCTTAGTCGGCTTCCTCTTCACCACACCTACACCCATCTCTAACACGCACACTCACCTCGACAGCAGCACATTTCTCATCAACACCCCCCACCGAGAGTCCAGAATCCACACACTCAAACACACACCACACCATACCAAGAAAAGGGTCAGTGTATAGTATACGCCGTATACACAGAGCAGTTCAGATTCGATCCAACTCCACAGCTTTGAAGTTTATTTTAAATTGAAATTGAGTCACATTAAGTGCATTTATACAATATTTGTTGGAAAAAAGGGGAAAACCCACACATCTACATATTTATACATTTATAATATATTGTCAAGAAACAAGTGTGAATCCCGAGCTTTTTTTTAAAAGAAAGAAAGCGAGCAAGTGGTAAGTGAAGCGGGCAGTGATTAAAACACTATGATTTCGCGAAAACTGCTTTATCCAAAAGAAACCACATATCTAATAACACTTTTTCTAATACGTACAATATTGTTCATATGTACCCTTGGGATACCACAAGTGTCACCATTGTCTGTTATACTACTATAGTATACTATTTTTGTAATCGCATTTAACGAAATCAGTACGATAATCTCTTAACATAAACTCATTTCGCATATTATATATGCTGATGATGTGATGCTTTTCTCCAAACAAAGTAATATAAATACTTTATTAAAGATCCTAAAGATTGTTAAAGATCCTTCCTGATATTTCAAATTGCTTCAATTCTTCAGGTGCGAATATCTCTTTACTTTCTAAAATTATTCCATATTAGTAGAAAGTACAAATGTAGTAACTTCAATCTAATCTACAATAATGTAAATATTGTAAATATTACTAGTCTTAAATTCCTAAATTTAATATTTGATAAGAAACTTACTTTTAAGGAACATTGTACAAATCTTTGTAAGCAACTAGTTTGATTCATATTTCTTCTCTTATTAATATTGGAAGAGTTTTAATTTTATATGATCTTCCTATCTATTATTGTCATAGAGGAAAGAGTTACACACCCTTCGCAAAATCGTATTCCAAAACTACTATTATGCAATAACAAACTCTTTTATGGTACAGTAAAAGTCAAATGGACCAACGAAACAAACTCCACTACTTCCTCTACTATTTCTAAATGCATTAAATTAGCTAAAGATCTTGGTATTACAACTACATCTGAAGAAAAATCTATTTAATTTGCCGCATCATGGTTACTCAAAGAAACTTCTTTGGAGCTACAACTTCAAGAACATCAAAAAAAACTCTAATTCCAGGGTATATGAAAGTTTAATCAAATAACTCATTGCGCAACATTACGTAGATTGGAAACCCATTTCTATTGACGCTACGAAAGCCGACTTCAACACGTCTTTTACTATTGTTGCTAACGTTGGAAATATATTAAAAGCTGCACATCTGCCCAATTACTGCTCAGTATACACCGCAGAGGTAGCAGCCAACTATAATACGCTTTGCCTAGTACTATATATAAAATATAAAACAGGAAAAACATTTTACTTATACTTTTTAACCAGGTTGTTTACTAGAAACATTTAGGTTATTTAATAAAGAAAATGGATCTTTTATACGTTTTGTATGGCATTGTTATCCGACCTCCAAAATTTCTTCAACTGTTGTAGGAGAATAAACCAAGGACGAATTTGTTGAATATATCTCGTTAACTGAAAAAGTCTCCAAAGCAAGCGTTTGACTCTGATCGTTCAGTTTGTATGGAAGCTATATGCTATAGTAATCCGATCTGAACATTTTTTTGGAGATTATACTATTAACTTAAGCCGTAAATCATGTAAAATTTCGTAAAGATACCTCGTCAATGCGAAAGTTTTCCATACAAGCCTTTGTATGTCTGCTATATGCTATAGTGAGCCGATCTGAACAATTTCTTGGTATGTTACATTATAATCTTAGAAAATAATCTGTGTCAACTTTTGTGACGATACATTGTCGAACGTGAAAGTTTTTCATACAAGAACTTGATTCCGATCGTTCAGTTTCTATGGCAGCTATATATTATAATGGTCCGATATCCGCAGCTCCGATTAGGGATGGTAAACTCGATTCCGAATCTACTCGAGAAAAAATTTCTACTCGAGAATCGAGTTTTCTCGTAAAATAATCGATTTTTCGGAATCCATCTTCAGTAGTTGAAGTCGATTAAGAATCGTTTCTTGACATTCGACTTTACTATTACTTAAGTGACTAGTTTCAAGTCATACATACATACCTCAGTATATACAGTAATAAACCTTTGCTTTGTTTGCATATATATACTCAACTCTAGAAAATCTTAGAGTGTGGTGTAATACTGTTTTTGCTACTTTCTTGGTAATTATAATGTTTTTTTTAGCATTTAAGCTACATATAAATTTTAAATATGCTTCTGTTTTTAAGATCTGTCCCGGAAAATGTATGGTTTTCTTAATCTGACAATTAGCTTATTGTTCTTTTACTTACTTTAAACTGATTTAAAAGCTTGTTTTATTAAACTTGTTTAAACAACAAAAAAAAATATAATTGTTTTTACCTGTTTTAGTGTTTTATTTAATCGATTTGAATTATTCATTCAATTTATGCCTTGTGGTTTAATAAATAAATTTTTGTCCTTTTAATTTAAAATCGATTAAAATCAAAAGAATCGATGATTGCGCTCGATTAATCGATTCTTAGAATCGAAAAATATAAAAAAATAATCGGAATCGGGAATCGATTCTGTAAACAATCTATCGATCCCTAGTTCCGACAAATGAGCAGCTTCTTGAAGAGAAAATGACGTTTTCGAAATTTTAAAACGATATTTTAAACACTGAGGGACCTGTTCGTATATATAGTATACAGACGGATAGACAGACGGACATGCCTAAGTCGATTCAGGTCAACATATTGATCATTAAAAATACTTAATATACCCTGTTCAGGGTATAAACATTATTATGCACTGATAGCAAGTCAACAATCTCAGCTCTCCAACATGCATCCAACAAATCCTACCTCATTACGCAAATTAAAAACATACCAGTCGGTAACATAAATATAAAAATTATGTGGATCCCTGGACACACCGGTATTACCGGAAATGAATGGGCCGATCAAAACGGCAAAACAGCCATTGATTGTTTTCGACTACATCGAAAAAGTTAGATAATCCATAATCGCTTCAAAACAAAAAGTCATAGAAGTGAATGCTTGGAATAATGTGCAACACCACTAGGCTATCTGCAACCAAGAGGGGGAAAACCTGCTTATCCACCATCAGGCCGTTGTCAAGACAATATCTTTATATTATAAAGGCATTCACCTTTGACATACTTCATTACCGCATTCCCACTTATTAAATGGAAAAAGAATTTAACCCTGGTGATAATGTAACTCGTCGTACTTAACTGTAACACATCTACTAGCCCTGCAAGACGGAGGATACAGATTGCACAAACACATTGAAAATGTTCAGCTGTTCATTAACACCGTTACATTTGCTGGAATTTTCAATCGAATGGGAGAATATGTACGTAAGTAAGATAGAGAAAAACTATCGACATTCTAAACATATTATAATGTTAATTTGCTAGAATAATAGCGATATTCTGTAACCAGTCTCTTTACAATGTTCGGACCGACATTAAAAACATTTTGAAAACACATTTGTATTAGTGATGAGCGATATTTCACTATCGGTGATTTTTCGCTGTAATTGAAAAATCGCATATCGCAACTGCGATCATATTTTATAAATAGCAGTTCGAAACTGTGATTTGCGATAGAAGTTCGAACCTGTGAATTGCGATAACAGTTTCATTTTATGAATTGCGATAGCAGAATAAGTTTGTGAAACTGTGGTTTTTTAATAGCACAGAACATGCGATCACAATAGCAAATAGCAGAAAAGTAGCTTTTTTCTTCTGTGTATTGTATATTTATATGTATATATGCTGTTTTTCGTCATAGTGGTTTGARCTTTTGAGTTTAACGTTCTTATAATTTTTAATAATGGCTGGAAATGTATCAAGGATAACAAGTGAAGTGTGGCAGATGTTTGAAGTGGTAGACGAAAGTGGTATGCAAAATGCAATATCTGCAAATCAAAAATTTCATATAAAACATCTTTATTAAATTTAAAAAAAACATGAAAACATAATAGATATCCTACAGTTATTAACTTTTGCTTTACAAATGGAAACAAGCAAATCATACTACAACTACTGCAATTCAAACCCCCTCTAACTCGGAAGCTACAATATATAGCCGTTCGGACCCACAATGTGTGTATTCGATGAGTTTTCACTGACAACTATCAAAAGCGGCATTCTCTTGCAAGATGGCACGATGATATAAATTGCAAAAATCCGAAATATGGCAGGCCAAGAGAACACCCATTGCAGAATCAAGGGATATATAACGGCACGAAAATAAGCATGGGTTTTGACATATTTTACAGCCATTGCGATTAAATTTCTGCGTGTGTTTGTTGTTGTGCCGTTGCACCAAAGGGAAAATTCTGCAATTTCTGCACGGTGCAAGGTTTTGCAAGAACAAGAGAATCTCCTTAATATGAGAATACCAAGCGATACATATTTTTATGTGGTCGGTCCGAACATAGTACTAGTCTCTATGTGAGACATTTTGAGGTAAAATCTCAATAAGTGACGAGTTACTATTCTCTAAATAGTCTCTAGCGTTAGTCTCAAAATATTGCCTCAAATTTGAGACCTGGTAGTTAGCGTGCCACAAAACCAAAAAGAACTCTTGTCTGCCATTTTGAATATACTGAATAGAGATCATCATACATATTAATCGATTGTCGTTTTTTATATTTTGTAAGCAACTCAAACCCAAAAAGGTTAAAAATAAAACAATTTTACATACTAAATATAAATATTATGACACAAAGTCAACATATGTTTTTATTTAATTGATAATTATGTTTTTTGGCTATGTTAGATTTTGCGACTGTCACTTACAGAACAGCAAAGTCGTCTCAAGTCTCAAAAATTTTCTCTAACTTAAAATCTCAAAGTTAGAGACTTAAGACTGTATCACAGTCCATAATCGCACGGTAAGAAAGACGAATACCCAATTTTTCAAGAAGAAGACAACGAAAAGGTAAATTCGTTACTTATTATCGATATTTTATAATTAATTTCTATGATAAATATATACACTTATATACTTATATACATATATATACATGTATATTATTCTTCTTCTTAATTGGCGTAGACACCGCTTACACGATTGCAGCCGAGTTAACAACAGCGCGCCAGTCGTTTCTTCTTTTCGCTACGTGGCGCCAATTGGATATTCTAAGCGTAGCCAGGTCCTTCTCCACCTGGTCTTTCCAACGAACTGGAGGTCTTCCTCTGCTTCCACCGGTGGGTACAGCGTCGAATACTTTCAGAGCTGGAGTGTTTTCGTCCATTCGGACAACATGTCAATGTCATCATATATCTCATACAGCTCATCGTTCCATGGAATGGGATATTTGCAGAACTTTTCTCTCGAAAACTCGTAATGTTGACTCATCAGTTGTTGGCATCGTCCAAGCTTCTACACCATGTAGCAGGACGGGAATTATGAGTGACTTATAGAGTTTAGTTTTTGTTTGTCGAGAGAGGACTTTTCTCCTCAATTGCCTACCCAGTCCGAAGTAGCCAATGTTGGCAAGAGTTATCCTGCGTTGAATTTGCAGACTGGCATTGTTGGTGGTTCTTACGCTGGTTCCAAGATAGACGAAATTATATACGACTTCAAAGTTATGACTGTCAACAGTGACGTGAGTACCAAGTCGCGGGTGCGACCACTGTTTGTTTGATGACAGGATGATGAAGATGGTACCTTCTCTATTTAGTTCTGCAGCTCGGACTATTTTCTCCAGAAGCGAGTTGAAGTCACTCGATAGAGAATCGCCTTGTCTGAAACCTCATTTGGTATCGAACAGCTCGGAGAGATCCTTCTGACGGAGCTTTTGGTGTTGCTCAACGTCAGCCTACACAGCCGTATTAATTTTGCGGGGATACCAAATTCAGACATCGCGGCATAAAGGCAGCTTCTTTTCGTGCTGTCGAAAGCAGCTTTGCTTTGGTGGTGTGTGTCGATTCTCCTTTCACGGATCTTTTCCCAGTTTAACAAGGGGAAAAAGGGAAGCAGTGTGAATTGAATGTTGTGTGTATAATTAAAAATTTTAATATTTCAGAACTCATTTGGAGCATTTGGAGAATTCAAATAAAATATATTGCGTATGACAAACAAATAAGGGAGTAAGTTTTAAATTATTAAAGTTAAACAGTGCATATTTAATTCAGAAAGTTGTTATAGATTTAGCTTTTTTTTTTTTTTTGAAAAGTAATTTGTGCGTTATAGCTACATATATATATACATACATACAAGTGTAAATGTAAAAAATTTAAAATATAACTATGTCGACTTTAGAATACCGTTCCAGGATTTTAGGAATAAAATGGGTATGATCGGATAAAGGAGGCTTGAGATCAATATTGTAATCTTTTAGTTGATGYTAAATAAATATAGTTGAATGATAAGTTTAATATTAAAAAAAAATTCACACGAATTAGTGAAGAGCTAGTGGAMATAAAAATACGAAATATATGTGTAAAATTAGTTTTATATCGAAAAATACGACCTTTAAATTGTGGTAATTTTCAGCTTTAAACGCAAATATCTCGAATATTCCCGCGAGTATAACTATATATATTCTTCAACTGGAGAACCTCCTCTATACCTACAAATGTTCATTTGTTCGTCCAAGACGTCTATTCGTAAGAAGAATATCTAAACTTGTTTAAAATAAAAGAGAGACTATATATATATATATTTCTGCTCCGAAGCAGGATTTTAAAAAATAAATTAAAATTAAAATTAAAATTTTCAAGCTTGCTTCAAAAAAGGATATTTACATTTTAATTTTTTAAACTATTTATGTAGTCTGCAGATTTATGCTTATTTGTAGGTAAAGTTTGAGAAAATGAGGTAGTCTCAAGCTGGTTAGATATTAAATATAAATATTTTTCCATAGCTATAGATTATAAAATTCTTTTAGCTCCACTCATTCATCACCTTTTTTTTTATTTTTCATAGAATGAATTTCTATGATCTCGTGGTTGGTTGAGGTTGTATTCAACATAAATATTATTTATTTTTTATTAATATTTTTTTACAGATAAAGTGCTTAAAAAAATTTCTTACAATCTCGTTTGCGGTCCTCCAGTAGAATCATCACAAATTGTGGTACCGTCACCATCGTCTGATGGCCATGCAGGTATAATGTATTAATATATAAATATATTAGTATTGCTTTATAAAAACACATTTATGTTTTTCAGATATAATGCGGAAGCTGGAAGTCATTGAGACCTGTCTCACTGCCATTGAAAAGTCTCTAAAGGACAAAGTAAGTAACGAAGTATTACATTCAAAATTAAAACAGAAGCTAATTTTTATATTTTAATTTTCTAGATGCCAGAAAAGGCCGAGGTGCAGGCAGAAAGTAAATTATTGCGCGAATGACCGCGTTATAGCGGCAAAGACCCACCATTCAATTAGCCGCATCACCGGTGACTTGGCGGACGAGCATTACGAGGAGCTCGCTTCGAACCTGCCCATGTCACGTGCGCTCTTTCTTTCAAAAAAGGAAAGCACGGATGCTATAATAAATATTTCGTTTTTAAATATTATAAGATTGTAATATTTACCGCATGTTTTTTTTTTTTTTTTTTTTTGTACAGATACGACTAATATTGAAGTCAAAGGTGCAAAAGGTAGTGTGGACGGCATACTACGTGGTATGTTTTCTGACAATCTAATCTAATTTACAATTTAGAGAGCGCAAGGAGAAGGAATCGCTACTAAAACTAAAGTGCGTAGGGTTTGTTTTCGAAATTTTTTTTACTGGTATATATTTAAATGTCTTAACTTATAATGTTTCATTTTAGATATGCTTCCCGATAAGGATAAACACTCTATATGTGGGGAGCTCCGGAGATTTGTGGTCTGGCGTTTTAAACAGAAAAAACATCAAATTAAGGCTAAAGTAATAAAGTTCATGATTATTACTTATATCTATTAGTTTTAAGTTGTAAATATTAGTTTTAAGTTGCACTTATTAGTTTGAAGTTGAAGATTCTAATTTCACTTTTACAAATATGAATTTTTAGAATTGTAATTTTTATACTGAATTAAACTTAATCTTGTATTATATTTCTGATAAATTATTAGTTCAAGTAAATATTTGATTATTTTGGTTTTATTATTAAATAAAAAGAAACAATAAAACACTGAATTTAATTTAAAATAATTGATTTTGCTAGAAGTAATAAATTGGTAACTGATATGCTTGTTACTGTTTGCTACTGCTAACATTGTTATATATGAAAGGTAAGAAACTCATAACCAAAATAATAATACTAACTGATATTCGGGTAACAAACACTTTTTGTTATCCATAACACATGAGTAAGCTATGCGCTAACAAAAGAATTTGATACTCGTAACATACTGTTAAGAGATTTGCTTACAAATGTATGTATTTATACCTACAACACTTTTGAAAACTACGTCTCTCGAGAACAAAAATATCAAAATATCAAAATATCTGGATAAATGCGGTCTAAAACATTTAATATGACATCTTACCTAGCTTAGATACGAACTTTGTTTTTGCTCTACTTAAGCATTTATATAGATTTTTTGAAGATTTTAAATATATAAAGCGTGGACAATAGAACTTAATTTTAGTCACCTGGCCTAGAACCACCAGCGAGCCGAAGGTCCTGGCAGCCAATGCCGATTTTTTCGTGTAAAAAAATAATTGTATTATTTTTTATTATATTTAATTATACTATGTATTATTTTTTTCACATTTATAAATAAATAAATAAATAGTTTATTGGCATATGTATTTCTCATGTACTCTTTATTTCAACGAAATGAAATGAGTTTTATTAAGATTATAAATATTTTTGATAATTTCTTTATGAATCTTTAAGTTTTGCATTTTTCACACCACCTCTGAGGTTTGCAATAGGGCGCGTTGCCGACTTTTTTCAGGTGTTCGGTTCCTCGGTAGGCCTATTTTCACCTTTACAACTTAAAATAAACATAATTAAAATTACATAAAAATTTAAATAAAAATTTGGCACAAGATAATTTAATAATAAAGATTTCTAAACTCCCACAATAGATGTCTCAAAAACCCTAAAACTCTATTAAATATATTAAAATACAGAAGCTAACTTTTAGAAGGGGAAGATATGTAGTTACCAATGTGAAATGCACAAAAATTTTATGTGCCGAAATGGAGGGCTGGCTGACTGACTATTAAAAATTCTTAAATAAAAATATGTTCTAATTCTTATAAAAAGATATTTTAAAACGTCGGGTTGTGAATTTTCGCAGCAATAAAAAGACTCTACATCTAACATCATACTATGTAATTTTTTTGAAAATTCTACAAGATGACAACAAGAATCAAAATTGTCATTCAATATTGCATCAAGTTTTTTCAAAAAATCTATGAAGGGTTCAGGAGCTTTTACCAGATTTGGTGAATCGTGCACTTTGTTTTTGTAAAGGTCAATGCGCTTTCAATTACATCGATTTCGATACAATTCCTAACATTAAAGGGGCTATCTAAGAATGGTCTTGGCAAACCTTGAAATGTTTGGTAAGAGCTATCCTGAACCAAAGGGTCATTACATACCAGGGTATTGAAAGAAAATAGCTCTAATTCTCTACCCTTCAGATATTCACATTTGCCACGTGTCACAAATTTGACATGTCTAAGGCCCCGAGATTGGCGGAAAGGTCAGAGAACGTAGACGGAGTTGTATTGGTGGAAAGGCTGCTTTTGAATAATACACATGTGGCAAAAAAATGTTTTTGAAATAATAAAATAGAGATTTTAAATCTTTATAATGCCCACTTTTATGTATGCACAAGAACTAATATGCATTAAGGGCCTATATCAGTGTGCCACTTTCAAAAATCGATTTTTTCTTTAGAATTTTTTTGTATCAGCTACTCATTCGACCAGAATATTCGTTTGGGGTTTTTTATTTTAAAAATCACGAAATTCGCTTAATTTCCATGGGTAACACTAATACAGTGCCACATATACGTATAAACGCACTCTTAGTTTTAATTTTGCTAACTTCTCTCTTTCTTTGCATTGCACTAATTACAACAAATTCTCTCTCATATTGTTTGTTAAACTAACGGAAATTCGTATTGAGTGCAAACCCCCACTTTTGTTATTACGTTATATTTAAATCGTTGCATTTTAAATCAAATAGCAAAAAAAGGAACATGTTCGTTTAAACTCATCTGATTAGAGAAGAAGAGAACATGTTTGTGATTAAAAATAAAAAAAAGGTTTTTCAATTAAATTGAAGATTGGTAAGTTTTCGTTTATTAAAGTGCAAAAAAGTAACTTAAACGACAGTGAAAAGGTCTAAATCAACCTGTACCACAAAGAAGGTTACTCAAAACGAGAGATTGGGGACATAAATATTTGATGAATAGACATATATGTATATATATATACAAATTCACACAAGTATCACTAAAATACCTAACACATATTCCAAAATAAATTCATACCTTGCTAATTCTCGTTCCGATGGGAATTTATGGAAGGTTTCAGCTGCCGCACATCTGCATACACAATTCTCTCATATATTTATACATCTTACCTTAATCTTGCTTTATTTCAACAACAACACTTGTATGGGTTATAATATAAACTTTATAATTAACACAATTATGTATTGTTATTAAAAACTTCGACATATCTTTCTATTCAAACTCAATTTCCATTTGATGTTTTCCTACAACGGCTAACGAATTGTCAACTTGTATATGTCAKTCGACAAATTACCACCCAGGATAGTATCCTACTGCATGCAAAAATTTATAAATACTTGAAGCGTGTTTAAAAATTGCACAAAAAAAAAAAAAACCAACTGATTTAACATTAAACAACAAGTAATATCCCAATAAAATTTAACAGATATGCAAAGTACTATAATTCAATATAAGCACTTAAGTAACGTAAACACTTGCATTATTTAATATCTTTTAAACGGTTTATCAAAAAATTTATATGTAGCTTAAATGCTAACAAAACACCCTGATTACCATGAAAGTAGCAGAAAAAAGTGTTACACAACACGATAAGATTTTCTAGAGTTGAGTATATGTACGTCAGTGGTCGGACGTGAGAGGATCTGCCACTGTGTTGGTGAGCACGAAACAAAAGTAGCCAAGAGAGAAATTGGAATTAAATTTAAGCAAATTTTATAAGAAAAATTATAAAATAAATTATTCTTCAATAAAATTCTAATCTAAATAATCTAAATATTCGTTACGTAACCAATCAGATATTTTTTTCTTTAAAAATACATTTTCGTTCTTTTTCATCTAAATAATTAATAGTATAATGAAAATTAACAAAATTTCTTTTAAGGATATCTTCCCTATAATCTTTTAAAGACTTGGAACATAAAAGGTATTGCATGGCACCAACGGCATTTAGAATCATAAAATATTTCTCGCAGGGCATATTTGGTTTTGCGCTAAACTCTTACTTGGATAATATGATACGAGACTTTAGCATTGGCTCTCTTTATCTCTCAAACGCGTTCCCTGATTATTTGACAGCGATGGAGATCAAGGAATTTCTGACATTTCATTTCAGAAATGGCGGGATGCCAGAAGTAGACCCCTATAATTACCTGACGAAATTAGTAGGAAATGAAATTTCATTAAATTAGTTAATGATTTTGCTTTTTAGTGTTTATATATGCATGCATTTTCAAAGTGTTTTGAATAATTAATTAAATACCTATTCTAATATTTTTCAACAGTGGCATCATTGATAAATGTTATAAAAATGCGAGTTTTAACAGCTCTCTCTCGAATCAAAGAGTCTCGCATCATATTATCCATGGATCGACAACGACTGCATAGATAACTTGTAAACTGTATAGAAATATAAGTAAGAGAGCGAACATACGTCTGTTAGCGCAATATATAGTTTTGAGCATAATTTCATGAACGCAACGACTTTCAACAGGCAAACTTGCTTCATTCATAAAAACAAACACCATGACATCTCCCCGAGCATGCCTTTGCCCACAAGCGTCTTTTCGTGACGATGGCAAAAGCTAAAAGTCATAAATTGAACGATTTCTGATATTTGTATGAGAAGAAAAAGTGACAACAGTGCAAATATAAGTATTGAAATATATTAGAATAAAATTGAAAACATAGTTTATCATAGTTATCATAGTTTCGATTTCAAGTCAAGAAATGTGCCAAAGAAAATATTCAATATTCCTCTGATTTATGTGTACAGTGAATCCCGGTTAAGTAGTACTCCACTTAAATGAAAATCATCCCTCTTAACTGCCCATATCTTGCTGCATCTCACGGTTTGTTTTTTGAAATACATATAAATTATTGTTTTAAGTACCACTCGCTTAAGTATTCGCACTCGCTTATGTGTCATGTTATATTTTTATTTTCACAAACCACACTCAACTGTATCTTTGATTGTGGCACATAACCGGGATTGACTGTATTTGTCAAGGAATGTAAAAAAAAATTTTAAGCGGCTTGCAAAAATCTGCGTCGATATGAATGCAAGTTCACACACAAATATACATATTAACGCTGGTTTGTATGCGAAGCTGTACAGGGGAAAGGGAAGCGGTGACAATCGGCAGCCATTCGTTTATTTTTTCCGCACAGCTCGGATTTTCTACCAACAATACTGTTGGCAAATTTACTCCTTACTTTACTAGGTTCGTATCTCTGGATTGACAAATAAAACCAAAAACCGCTTAATTCACTTGAACAAAATCTCTTTATTTCACAATTCGTCTACACTATAACAGTTTACTCTTAGCACTCTTCCCTTACGTTGGCGCTACCACGGATTATATAGTCACGCACTCCTCGCTGATGCCGACGTGTACCTCTAGAATATTGCGTCTGGCAATTATAAGAACATAATGCTATACGCTCCATATACAGTTAGATAATGTTTATGCTACAAGTAGACAAACAGACAACCGCGGCGAACAATGTTTATAATAAGGAATGAATATAGCAAGACAAATCCACGTAATGCTATACATTTCATATACATACAGATATTGTTTAAGTAGACAAACAGACAACCTTGGTCGCATTCACCGTAGTAAAAGAGCCATTCGCAATCCTTAACCTGCCCCCAAGTGTACGTTCACAACCAAAACATTATGGACACCTCTGATGAATAAGGGTGGCGAGAGGTTAAAACGGGTTGCGTAAAGCAAAAATGCTTTCATATTAAATTATAAATTTACAGTGCTATATTTATACATTTATAAATATTGATATAAACAAATAGGATATATATTTTTAAGCGTTTTAGTTAACTTATTCATGAACAAAGTGGAAATTATTTTTGATAATGAGTGGACCAAAAGAGATAACTATTGTCGAAAAATTTGGAATTACATATCATAATAATTCGGCTGAGGAGTAAAACGCAATTTTTATTGTAAGATAAATAAAGATATAATTAAAATAGAATTTTTTTTATATTTTAAGTCTACATTTTTGTAATCACAAACTACATACACTTTTTATGTGTCAGAATTTAGCTATACGATGGCGATCAGGAATCCTACACGTTCCCAAATGGAGTGTTTGACCATCCTAACAGATTTACCATATTATTTTTTAGTTCGAAGCTAAGTTTTTAAATAAAAWGGATTTTTAAAGGAATTATTTTTTGATTTTGCAATATCTCTATAGTAGTAAAAAGTAGTTTAAATTTGCTTACGTAACACTATTTTGCCATGCTCAATAGCAATACTGGCATAATATTTGAAAAAAATTGATTGTTCGAAATATACTCCATTTGAAATTATCCTAATCGATGATAACTTGTTTGGCCAAAATAAAGATACAACTCAAATTCCTTCATTATTAACCAAATTACATTTTTTTTTTGTTTTTTAAAGTTTAATTATCAATTTCCACATCGTTCGTAATCGACCATAATTCACAATTGTACATCCAAATGACATCAATTAATTCACTCAACTGGTAACGTTGTGGTCTGCAAGGCGGGTGTTGAGTTTTTAGCATATTAGAAAGTATGTAAATTCAATTTTTCTCAAAACATACCCAACAGCTTGATCGAGATTCTTAGCGCAATTGACAATAGCTTGTGCAACATCCGAACAGCACATTCACCGTAGTATTTGCTCTCATGTGTTGAATACAATGCTCGCGACAGACTGCAAACGACATCTGTCAAATATTAAAATACACACGTTCTTATGGACGGACCTATTTTGATAACTGCACGACTACACGACGGCAGGCCGACAGTTGTCGCTCTCGCTAACTTCAATTTTATCCCATATTTGCC
>NW_017537008.1:162912-164357 GCF_001853355.1 Bactrocera latifrons
GTCATTCGGATGAAAGCGTTTGAAAAGCAAGCCGAAGTTCAAGACACCCTTTCCAACAAAATTGCAAAAATGGAAAGAAAAATAGATGAAATTGCACGGTATGCAAGAAAAACATATGAACTCAAACAGGAAGAAATTAAATTAATGAAAATGAAAGAAGAAAGGAAGAAGGAAGAAAATTTAGCAAAAAAAAGACATAAAGAAAAGATGGAAATAAAACTACAAATTTTAAAATTAAAAATGCAAAAAAAATAGGGTAAATAGGGTGCTTGTAAATAGATTGAATTTAGTTTATAGTTTATTTCATAAGAATGTGATGAATTTTTTGTTTATTTCCGAACCGAACTTAAAATTGAGATTTTTTTTAAGAAAATATGGGATGAGTTTATTTTTACTTTATTATTGTAAGTGACGGAATTGAATCTGTGATTTTTTTAATTTAATTTAAAAGCATGTAGTTTTTGTAATTTTTATATTTTTATTATCTATGTAATATTGAATTTCAAAGTATTGAATAAAATAAAGAATACAATATATTATTCACTGAAGTCGGTATAGTTTCATTTACATCAAAGCATCAGCAATTTGWCTTCTGCGGCCCTCTCCTGGTGAACCATTGCCATTTTCATTAATTGGTTCCAATGGTACAACGGCATCAGTTTCAGCCTCCTCCGGATCACCGATTCTAAATTTTTTACAAATGTTGTGCAAGGCGCAGCATATATTAATAACGGATATACAACATTCTCGCTTTTGCGTGCTTCTTATTAAAAATTTACTCCCTAGTTCCAGATTCTGCATGACGGAAAGGTGTTAATAAATAAGGGCTTAGGTATCCGGAGCCACCTGCAAATGTATTTTTGTTTTCAATATTCATATGTCAAGATTAAACTTGCGCAGTGGTCAAATAAATAATAATAAATAAAAAGAGTTCTGATCTCCCTTTTGATGCGCTGCCTCTAAACATGCCTTTAGAGAACTATTGTTCCATACGATCGAATCGTGTGTAGAACCAGCATATCTAGCATGCACAAAACGGATATTCATATCATGATCACAAGCCTGTAATAAAAATACAATAAATTTGTATACCAATTTTACTAAAAAATCCTTTTCTGTTTAGATAGAGGTGTTTGTTTGTGGTGGGAGCATAAATTGCAATATGGGTTCCATCGATGCAGCTTATTACATTTGGTATTCCCGATCTTGAATAAAATTTGCTCCTTGCCTGCTGCTTTTCTTCTTCACTCATATCTACGCTTACATGGGTACGACAAATTTCATTTTCCAAAATGGGTATGATCTCTTTTAAAATAAGGGAAACTGTTGGCTGGGCAAGTCCCAACTGAAATTCATTCCCTATAGCCTGTTGGTAACTGCCATGTGCAAAAAATCTGAGCGCGGCACACAATTTTAACATCGGCGTTATGGAAGACGACATCCGA
>NW_017537008.1:165042-169871 GCF_001853355.1 Bactrocera latifrons
GAAAATATATTAAAGTTTTATATAATATATAACCAATATTTTTGGGACAACTTTTCCATTAATTTTTAGAACATAACACAATGCAACCATTTTCCTAAAAGTCCGCCATCTTGGATTCCAATAGAAACTCAACACCGGACTCCCCTTGACGTTTCTACAGTGGTACCTCGCAGCTGGGTCTTTGTTTACATAACATCAGCTGATAGTGACTCTACTCCTACTCTACCGTGATTACTGTATACGAGTATACTGAGGTTCAGTACGTCCTTATTGTCAATGCTCTCTATTATTCTCGAAAATGCAAATGGTGTTTTATGTTGCGCAAAGTGAATTCTGGAAAATATTTGTTATGGATTCGGGACAACATGATATGTGTTCAATTTTAATTATATAAACATTAGTTTAGTTAGTTAGTTAGTTAAGTTAAAATATCACAAACCCGAAAAAATATTTTTATATATTTTAGAAATTAGTGTTTTTGTTATAGTGTGGGCGTTACAAATTAATTTTTTTTACTAAACTACAGAGTTTTTACTTTTCATATAAACTTCAACTTTTCCCCGCTTAAAGAAAAGCGCGATTAATTAGGTTGCTCACTTGCATTAAATAAGTACTGGTTTTGGTGTGAAAATAAGACATTGGGCGTGGCACCGCCAACTTTTAGGTGAAATCCCATATCTCGATCTATAATCGCTCCTACTACCCATATAACACAGTTAAAAATTCCATTTGATGGTTTCACTTTACAGTACACAAAAAAAATGTAATAATAACAATAAAATTTTGCGTTAATATTTCCCTTAAAGTATGCATCCTTTTGACCAACTAAAACTGTTAAAGCCCCTATGTACCGAATATGTGGAGCGCGGTACTTATAGTTGACTTTTCACCGAAAATATCGTTCAATGTGTGAGATATGAGATTGAAATTCACACAGAATCCTTTTCTGACAATATTATTCCTTTGTATGAAAAAATGGGTTGAATCGAGTTAATACTTCCCTGACCTCACATATACAAAATATAAAGATTTTCGAACTTCGAGGTCACTTTATGCCGGATATATCCGCCAATATTTGAGTCATCTCAATGAAAATTTCAGGACATGTTTTACTTATAACAGTGTATCTTTGCGGCTAAAATAGATACAATTGGGCGAAGTCTGTTCGATACTACACCGTCAATATAAAATACTCGGTTGCATCCGAATTTAACACTTTCTTACTCGTTTTATTTGAATATATTGCATTATTATATTCAATCATTCATAAAATCACTTAGAATAATTTTGTCCAGTTTTTGAAACCAAATGCTCCTATGTACGACATTAGCTGTTGCAACATGCAATTATCTTGCAAATGGCGTTTTGAAGCCAGCTTCTTGAAAATTTAACTACAGCAGCAACATATCAAACAGCTGATGCAATAAATGTCGTTGTTGTCCTACTAAATATATTTGAATAATCTTACATTTCACATATCAGTGGCAGCAAAATTAAAAAGAATTTTTAATTTGGCGACATACATGTAAGAGCTGTGTCTTTATATGGCAGCAATTACTTTCTGCTAGCAAAAATCTAACTTGCAGCTTGTTCAACTTTTTACGCTCCCAACTTGTGCTCTCTTCTGCTATAGATGTGACGTTGTTGTTGGTGTTGATGCTGGTTTCTATATAAACGAAATGATCTACGGCGTTATAACTGTCAGCAGTGACGTGAGAGCCACCGAAAGCATGGATAATATGATACGAGTCTTTAGCATTGGCTCTCTTTATCTCTCAAACGCGTTCCCTGATTATTTGACAGCGATGGAGATCAAGGAATTTCTGACATTTCATGTCAGATTTCATGTCAGAAATGGCGGATGCCCCTATAATTACCTGACGAAATTAGTAGGAAATGAAATTTCATTAAATTAGTTAATGATTTTGTTTTTTAGTGTTTATATATGCATGCATTTTCAAAGTGTTTCGAATAATTAATTAAATACCTATTCTAATATTTTTCAACAGTGGCATCATTGATAAATGTTATAAAAAATGCGAGCTTTGACAGCTCTCTCTCGAATCAAAGAGTCTCGCATCATATTATCCATGCCGAAAGTTGTAGAGATAGTTATATAACGAAATATCGTTAAACATAAGCAATCAGTTTTTTTCCTTGATATTATTGCTAGAAATGCAGTTTTTTGAATAACATATATTGCTTGTCAAGATCCCTCGTAAATATTTTTCAACACGGTTTTAGCTACTTTTCACAGGTTTGGTAAACCCTTTTTTTATATTTTTGGATGACTAAATTAGTCATTTGTATTGCAGTTTTTTTTATAATGACTAGTTATTGTGTGAAATATACAGTGAGTTTTTATATATTTAAGTTTTATAGCAATAAAAAGGATTATCAATAGCGCGTATTAAGAAAATATATATGTACGACCTACGCTATGGAAATATATTCCCGTATTAAACTTTAAATTTTGTGAATCATTCAAGAGAAATAATTGTCTGGTGAGACAATATTAAATAATAGCATGTTTAGTATCAGTGAACTTTGCTGTATGTTCTGTTGTCCGCCTTGTCCCGGACCAATTGCAGCTAAGCTTGCTTTTCAACCACCCGAGCCTACTTATAAGTTGACGCCCGCTGATGATGCCAACGTTAAGTATAATTTACATTTATTTGATCGTGCAGAGTGGCAGTACTCTGAACGTGATAAGTCCAAAGTGGAATCATTTTTCACGCGGACTTCTCGAGGGAATTTAATTACATGTATATATGTACGTTGTAGCAGAAACGCAAAATATACGCTACTTTTTTCTCATGGAAATGCCGTTGACTTGGGTCAAATGAGTAGCTTTTATATATCTCTTGGAACACAACTAAACTGTAATATATTTGGCTACGATTACTCTGGATACGGAATGAGTGGTGGTAAACCATCAGAAAAAAATTTATATGCTGATATTGAAGCCGCTTGGCAGGCACTTAGAAACAGGTGAGTACTATATGTATACACATATATAATTTTTGCATATATCTTCATTACATTTTAGGTTTAAGAAAACAAAATACTAGCTAAGTACGTACATATGTCTATTGACTCATAAATATTTCGAATAATGGCATAGGGTAAATTTTAGAATAGTATACCCCGATTTCGGGCTTAAAAAGGGTATGTATGGATAGAGAAGGTCCTCCAGATCAGGAATATATAGCTGACTTATGGGTTTTAAGATATTTGCATTTCTACAAAAGAAAATAAGCAAAAACTTTATACCCCAAATACTTAAATGGAAAAAGCCAAACACCTTTTGCAATTTTTTATAAAGAAAAAGTTACAGAAAGGAGTTCTACGCGACAGAACTTTGAACACCCCGGTGTTGGATCGGCCAGGGTAATATTTTTTGAAGCGCGGCCGAAGGCCGCCAGTGCAGAAGAGAGTTCTACGCGAAAGAACTCTGAATATTATAAAGAGCTGCAATACCGTGAAGGGTATAACCCCCTTTTTAACGCTTTATTTTCTTTAACGGGAATAATTCTAGGAACAATTGTACAGTTAGTTTTTCAACTAAGTACTGTTTCTTTTTTTGCTTCGCTTTTAGTTTTAAATTTGGCGAAGCAATTAGCAATTGTGGTTAGTGATTTTTAAATATTTTCATTTATTCAAATTGGTTTTTTTATTAAAAAGAAAAAAATTATAACAAATTGTTTTCTTTCGTTGACAACTAGGCAGAAATGGCAATACCATTTATTTGCTAGTATGCAACCCTATTCTTGTTGTGCAATTGCAGTGAATTTAACTAAAAAAAAATTATCGAAATAAAGCTTTATTTGAAATAAATTTTAAAAAAATTGGTGTACAAAAACGTTATAGTGAAGTGTTAGTAAGTGAAAAGTGCATAATATAAGTGAAAAAGTTATTCACAATAAACCAATTATCAATTTAAAAGTTGTACATTTTTTAACTTTAAACGCAAATATCTTTAAAACTATAAGCCAGCGGCAACTAAATATATATATTTTCGTGATCTGCAGAACGTCACCTTTCCAGTGACACACATTTTATTCTCGAAATCTAATTGTTGTTCAATTATTTTATGTTCTTACCCCACGTTCATATTTTACAGAAGAACAGAAAGAAATAAAGTAAACAAAGGGGAAACTTTAGTATACATACTATCTCACGATTTCAGAGTTAAAAGTGGTGGTTAAATAGTAAAATAGGGCTGATGCTCCAGATTAAGAAAATTAATAGTTATTGCTGCCGCCAAGCTGCTCCTAGGGGGGTACACCCTCTCTAGGTTCAAAGAACTAATTAACCTTAATTAAAAAGTATATAGGGTTATAGGTACCGCAACCGCCTAGTTTAGGAGATATTCGACCTTAAAGTTCAAAAATTCGCAAAATTCGTGCATTTCAAGACGTTATTTCACCACATTAAACACACTTTATTCACATTTTTCACTTCAAATTAATTAAATTACACTATAAACTTGTAAATAACTTCATATCTTACACTTTAACAGGTTTTTACCTAAAAAATCTGCATTTTAAAAATTACATTTTACACTCGTTTTAACCACATTTGTTTACCAAAAATTGCTTAATTTATTAAGCAAATAAGTAATATTATATAATAAGTAATATTATATAATAATATTACGTAATAAAGTGTAAAGTATATTAGTACAGTACGAAAATTCAAATTTTCGTTCAATATGAGTGCATGGTAACCAACAAATATAACCACTTTAACCACTTTATAACAAAAACTCAATATATTTATTTATTTTTAACGCAGAAAGGAGTACTATGCGAAAGTACTTCAGTCCC